>NW_027223729.1:84543-176908 GCF_029378745.1 Bos indicus | reverse complement strand
ACTGAACTGAACTGACTGACACAATTAAAGGCCTTAGTGTAGTCAGTGAAGCAGAAGTAGATGTTTTTCTGGAATTCCTGTGCTTTCTCCATGATCGAACAAATGTTGGCAATTTGATCTCTGGTTCCTTTGCCTTTTCTAAACTCAACTTTTACATCTGAAAGTTCATGTACTGCTAAGGTCTAGCTTTAAGGATTTTGAGTATATCCTAGCTAGTATGTTTCTGAAACTTGCAAATCTTGGCAATGGGAGAAACAGCACCATAAATGGGTTCCAGGTTCATAGTGGATATTACCTCCTAGCAGCCTGAGCTGTGATTCTCCTTGCCACATGCTCCATACAGAAAGCATACCAATTCACCCTAAACGTTTTGGGCACCACAGGATCTGCTACATGATAAGAGTCAAGAGGCTGACCTACTAGCATGGAGAGTCTGTTTTAGCTGTGGATCCACATTAGCCTGGGTGTGGTAGGAATAACAAGTGCTTTTTGAATTCTTGGATGGTGGCCAAAATCTCTGCAATTACCATAAGGATAAGCTACCCCATTTTACTTCCTCTATTTATAAGAAAGGTGATTTGCTCCTTCTGAACCTCATAGCTCTTTCTCCAGTGGCCAGGGAGTATGGGGCAGTAGACAGGAGATGAGAGTCTGTCTCTGCCCAGAAATTTATGAAGTCAGGAGGCTTCCTGGAGCAGTCTATTCCAGCAGGGTGAGCAGAGACCATTATGTGGTGGATTATGGAAGAAAAGGATGGGGACAAACTTCCACACCCAGTCTTAACTCTGCATCCCTCAGAAGCGGCAGAAGATGATTTCAGTGTTTTCAGAGGTACAACCAGTTGGAGCACAGAGATTATAGGAAGCAACAGAACGTTAGGATAGCCCTGACACTTACCAGACACATAGAAATAGATGACCGTTCATCACCATATTTATCCTCACAGCAATGATTGTGAGGGAGGCATGTATAGCCTGGCCCATAAAAAGCCCTCAATAAATGAAAAAAAATTATGCACAGTCCTCTCAAGTCTACCCAGGTCCAAAATCCCTTGCTATCATATAAAATGCAAAATGTGTCAATTGATTAATTATTTAATTAATACCTGCTGATACTATAGTAGGAGTACAGATGAGAAGAAGACCCACTCCCCCACATCCAAATTTCAGCCTGTTTCTCTCCTGGCTGCTGACTTGGACTTGCATAGCTAAGTCTGGTAGCTCACATCTTAATGGATAAGTCATTCTTTAACACGAGTAGGTCATAATACTGAGATAAACAGGTAAACCCCAGCTCTGGTGAGAGAACAGAGGACTTTCTTTGACATCTGCATCCTGAGGAACCCCTCGAGCAGGAGGTAACACTTTGCAGCTTTGGGGACCCCTAGACCGGGATGGCAAGATGTGAGCTGCAGACACCCACAGCCTATAAGATATTTATGAATAACTGGGGAGACACCCGAGCCCACCCACTCAGCGGGCACATCTTCAATCAGGACAGACTGTGACAGTCTTGCTTCTTTTCCCTAGGAGGACGATTTCAGCGAGCACAAGCTTTTAATGACTGCCCTCCGACCTCCTTGCCTCGGCCTTCCATGCGCCCAGCTTGTGCTGCCTCCCTCCAAGGCCACGTGAGCCTTGTGCCTGCATGAGCCCCCACCAGGTCTCACGGCCATGTGGAACTGGGCGTGACTGTGGATGTTGGCACAGAAGGAAAGTATGACAGCTTCACCCGAGAAGCAGAATAGGCAGCGATCAACCCCATGTTGAACCAGGTCAACACCTGCCTGGACCACCTGAAGGAGAGGAATGTCCACCTCCCTGGCCACTTCCAGGAGTGCTTGAATCTAACTGGCAGACACATTTTGAGTTCCAGCAGCCATGCTCAGAGGCCCCAAGCGATTGGCAGCCCCTAGTGGAGCCCTAAGGGCTCAGGAGCCAGGCCTCAACCCTGCCTGCCTGAGCCAGGCTCTAGCCTGAGCCCTCACCACCTGGCTTAGGGCGGCCTGCAGATGTCCTAGGGGATCTGCCTGCCTGGGCCATCCTTCTGGTACTTCTCTTTGTGTCCCTGGCATACCCCCACCTCCTGGCAGGTGTGGGCCTGTGACCCACCCAACTTGCCTGACTGCCCAACTCCTGGATGCTCTCACTCTGCCCAGGCCTTGAGTGTTCACATTGAACTAGTCTCCAACAGTGTGTGCACACTCACATACACACACATAAAAGGTCCTTAATATTCTCAAGTTTATATAATATGTGCAAATCTCATACAAAAGAAGGGGTTAGGCTTGGTTTGGTGGATTCTAAATGGAGGCCTAAATGTCCCTTTTGAGAGGGTCCTTGGCATTATCAGGGGAGTTCGAATACCTTCAGGCTTGACATCAACCACAATTACAAAAATGCATATGCTAAGCAGTGTGCAGATGTTACCTGATGGTAAGTGTTCCTGGGAACTGGTAGAATAATCCCAGAGGAGGGGGTCAGGATCTCCCTGAGCCTTCTGAGTTTCAGCCTCTGAGAAGAACCCTTTTTTCCTAACCTCCATAAGCACTACCTCCACTCTGTGCTAGGTATTACTGCAGGGGTGTCCTTGATCCCTTGGCAGTTGTTTTGCCTTAAAGGCAGTTTCCAGTTAGTCTCTGGAAGGTGTGTATCTGTCCTGATTCCCTCTGTAAGTTTCCAGCATCAACTGGTACAGGTACTTTGGGGCGAGGCCTAGAGGAAGTTTCACAAGTGTTACAATGGATTCATCTGACCATCCTCTATTCTAAGGACTCTGGGTGTGAAAAAATCATGCCTGGGAATTGAACATGAGCTATTCCTTTGTTAGGCTAGTGTGGTGACTAAAATGCTAGACACTTCTGTCATGAAGTGGCCCCTTTTCCTCTGCACATAAATACATAGGGCCCATGGGATGGAATAAATGGACAGCAATTATTGAATCATATCATGAAAATGACAGTTTAATCCTTCTCAGTAGGAATGACTTCATCTTTGCACTATAAGCATTTTATCTTTCCAACTTGGGGACAAAGGAGGGTTAATAAGCAGTTGATTTCAGTACTCCTTTTCCCCGGAAAAGATTAGTGCAAGCTATTCAGGATTCTATCATTCCCTTTGTCAGCGAATTAAAAAGAAATGGAAATATGATTCAGTCAGGACCAGTGAGAGGTGAAAAGTGCACTAGGGTGCTTCTAAGGAATGTTTCCCCTCTCCTAAGAACTAAATGCACAGAGGGGTGGTCCTTTTGTTTTCCCTGTGGAAATTGTTAGATCTGGATGTGACTCCTGGGAACTGCTGTAGCCATCTTGCCAAGAGCCTGATAATGAAGCCAAATCATGGAGGATGACAGATACAAGGGAATCACAAAGAAGTGAAACTGGAGCTCTGTGTCTAGAGCCTGCTATACCTCTGGACCTCTCCACTGATGACACTAAAAAAAAGTGGGGGGGGGGGAGCTCTTATTAAGTATGTAACAGGTATTGGAAACACATGTATATGGTTTCCTCTGTGTGTGTATCTTGCTCAATGTAAATTATTAGAGTCACTGGACTTCCTTGGAGAAGGCAATGGCACCCCACTCTAGTACTCTTGCCTGGAAAATCCAATGGATGGAGGAGCCTGGTAGGCTGCAGTCCATGGGGTCATGAAGAGTCAGACGCGACTGAGCGACTTCACTTTCACTTTTCACTTTCATGCATTGGAGAAGGAAATGACAACGCACTCCAGTGTTCTTGCCTGGAGAATCCCAGGGACAGAGGAGCCTGGTGGGCTGCCGTCTCTGGGGTCGCACAGAGTCAGACACGACTGAAGCGATTTAGCAGTAGCAGGACTTCCTTGGTGGTACAGTGGATAAGAATCTGCCTACCAATGTAGGGGACACAGGTTTGATCCCTGGTCTTGGAAGATACCACATGCGTGGAACAACTAAGCCCATGTGCCGCAACTACCAAGCCCACATGCAGCAACTACTGAAGCCTGTGCACCTAGAACCTGTGTTCCACAACAAGAAGCCACTGCAGTGAGAAGCCCATGCACCACAACAAAGAGTAGTCCTCACTCTCCACAACCAGACAAAGCCCACATGAAGCAATGAAGCCCCAGCACAACCAAAAAAAAAAAAAAAAAAGTCATTTAAAAACTAAATTATTAAAGTCACTGAAGTCAAGTATTAGGCATCATCCAAATTGGTACTGATTTATGGAAGGAGTTTGATGCACATAAATTAGATGAATAAACGGAGGCTGAAGAAGGGGAGGAGATTTGCCTAAGGTCACTCTGAAAGTTAGTAGCAGATATAAGACTAGAATCCTAGTATTGGCCTAGGAGAGGCTGCAACTCTCCAAATATTCTAGGATGCTAATGAAGAGTAGCAGGGACAAGAAAAAGAGATATCAAAATGACAGACTTTCAAGAGGCATCTCTCTAAATGACCTGTCATCAGATATATTTTTAAAATATGCATTTTAAAATAATATATCAACAGAGGGATGGCTTGGGAAAACTAGCTGTCTCAGCCTGACATATATCTCTGCCCATCTCAAGATTTAGGATATGGCACTGTGGGCAGAGTGAGCTCTACAGGAAAGGTACCCCTCACCTCTCTTTTCCTAATCTAGACTTCCCTTTGCTTCAGTTCTCCTCTTCCCAGGTCGTAGACCTGGCCTGTGAGGAAGACACATAAGCAGCCAGGCAGATGCTTCATCCGTGGCACTAATTCATGACACTCACTTGACAGAACTGTTGTATGTCAAGATTCAAAGTCATTCAACTTCTCCACCTGTGCAGGCACAGACTAAAATGAAGACATAGACTGCCACATAGGGGTTATTTATCAGTTTAGTTCAGTTCAGTTCAGTCTCTCAATAGTGTCTGATGCTGTGAAAGCCCATGCACTGCAGCACACCAGGCTTCCCTGTCCATCACCAACTCCTGGGACATATCCAAATCATGTCCATTGAGTCAGTAATGCCATCCAACCACCTCATCCTCTGTCATCCCCTTCTTCTCCTGGGTTCAATCTTTCCCAGCATCAGGGTCTTTTCCAATGACTCTGTTCTTCGCATCAGGTGGCCAAAAGATTGGAGTTTCAGCTTCAGCATCAGTCCTTCCAATGAATATTCAGGACTGATTACCTTTTGGATTGACTGGTTGGATCTCCTTGCAGTCCAAGGGACTCTCAACAGTCTTCTCCAACACCACAGTTCAAACACATCAATTCTTTGCTCAGCTTTCTTTATGGGCCAACTCTCACGTGCATACATGACCAGGGAAAAGCCATAGCTTTGATAGATGTACCTTTGTCAGCAAAATGTCTCTGCTTTTTAATATGCTGTCTAGGTTGGTCATAGCTTTTCTTCTAAGGAGCAAATGTCTTTTAATTTCATGGCTGCAGTCACCATCTGCAGTGATTTTGGAGCCCAAGAAAATAAAGTCTGTCACTGTGTCCATTGTTTCCCCATGTATTTTCCATGAAGTGATGGCACTGGATGCCATGATCTTAGTTTTCTGAATGTTGTGTTTTAGGTCAGCTTTTTCACTTTCCTCTTTCACATTCATCAAGAGGCTCTTTAGTTCCTTTTTGCTTTCTGCCATAATGGTGGTGACATTTTCATATCTGAGGTTATCGATATTTCTCCCAGCAATCTTTGCTGAGAGAATGCACTGCTCATAGCAAACATACTCTTCCAACAACACAAGAGACGACTCTACACATGGACATCACCAGATGGTCAATACTGAAATCAGGTTGATTATATTCTTTGCAGCTGAAGATAGAGAAGCTTTATGCTGCTGCTGTTGCTGCTAAGTCGCTTCAGTAATGTCCAACTCTGTGTGACCCCAAAGATGGCAGCCCACCAGGATCCCCCATCCCTGGGATTCTCCAAGCAAGAATACTGGAGTGGGTTGCCATTTCCTCCTCCAATGCATGAAAGTGAAAAGTGAAAGTGAAGTCGTTCAGTCGTGTCTGACTCTTCGCGACCCCATGGACTGCAGCCTACCAGGCTCCTTCATCCATGGGATTTTCCGGGCAAGAGTACTGGAGTGGGGTGCCATTGCCTTCTCCAGGAGAAGCTCTATACCATCAGCAAAAACAAGAATGGAAACTGACTGTGGCTCAGATCATGAACTTCTTATTGCCAAATTCAGACTTAAATTGAAGAAAGTAGGGAAAACAACTAGACCATTCAGCTATGACCTAAATCACTTCATGGAAAATAGATGGGAAACAGTGGCTGATTTTATTTATTTATTTATTTATTGGCTCCAAAACCACTGCAGATGGTGATTGCAGCCATGAAATTAAAAGACGCTTACTCCTTGGAAGGAAAGTTTTGACCAACCTAGAAAGTGTATTAGAAAGCAGAGACATTACTTTGCCAGCAATGGTCCATCTAGTCAAGGCTATGGTTTTTCCAGTAGTCGTATGGGTGTGAGAGTTGGACTATAAAGAAAGCTGAGCGCAGAAGAATTGATGCTTTTGAACTATGGTGTTGGAGAAGACTCTTTTGCATCCCTTGGACTGCAAGGAGATCCAACCAGTCCAACCTAAAGCAGATCAGACCTGGGTGTTCATTGGAAGGACTGATGTGGAAGATGAAACCCCAATACTTTGGCCACCTGATGCAAAGAGCTGACTCATTTGAAAAGACCCTGATGCTGGGAAAGATTGAGAGCAAGAGGAGAAGGGGATGACAGAGGATGAGATGGTTTGATGGCATCACAGAATCAATGGACATGAGTTTGGGTAAACTCCGGGAGCTGGGGCTATACAGGGAGGCCTGGTGTGCTGCAGTTCATGGGGTCCCAAATAGTCAGACATGACTGAGCGACTGAACTGAACTGAACTGAAATAAAATCCCTTATGATTATACAGTGGAAGGGACAAATATTTTCAAGGGATTAGATCTGATAGAGTGCCTGAAGAACTAGGGATGGAGGTTTGTGCCATTGTATGGGAGGCAGTGATCAAGACCATCACCAAGAAAAAGAAATACAAAAAGGCAAAATAGTTGTCTGAGCAGTCCTTAAAAATAGCTGAGCAAAGAAGAGAAACTAAGGGCAAAGAAGAAAAGGAAAAATATACCCACTTGAATGCAGAGCTCCAAAGAATAGCAAGGACAGATAAGAAAGTCTTCTTAAGTGATCAATGTGAAGAAACAGAGGAGAAGAATAGAATAGGAAAGACTAGAGATCTTTTCAGGAAACCTATAGATACCCAGGGAATATTTCACCCAAAGGTGGGCACAATAAAGGACAGAAACGATATGGACCTAACAGAAGCAGAACATATTAAATAAATTAAAACACTATTTTTCATGATAAGGTTTCTGATTGAAGGTTGAAAAATCTAACATTCAGAATGCAGGAAAACAGTCACTTGCACATCATTCATGAGGGGATGAGGAACAATAAAAATATCATGAAGAAAGATTCTTAAATATCTTATAAATGAAGACTAGGAATGAACTTAATCAGATAATTGATACAGCATTACATTCAGCTAAATATTGAAGACAAAAATAAAAGGCACTTATCTATTTTAAAAGAAATATAAAATACAACATTTGTATTAGTCAGAGTCCTCCATAGCAACAGAACTAATAAGATGTACTATGTGGTGTGTGTGTGTGTGTGTGTGTGTGTGTGTGTGTGTGTGTGTGTAAAGAGAGAGAGAGACAGAGACTGAAAAAGATTCAGAAAGAGATTGATTATAAGGAATTGGCACACAGTTACAATAGATAACAATTGAACGGGAAAGACTAGAGATCTATTCAAGAAAATTAGAGATACCAAGGGAACATTTCATGCAAAGATGGGCACAATAAAGGACAGAAATGGTAGGGGCCTAACAGAAGCAGAAGATATTAAAAAGAGGTGGCAAGAATACACAGAAAAACTATACAAAGAGAGCTTAATGACCCATATAACTATGATTGTGTGATCACTCATTTAGAGCCAGACATGGTGGAATGCGAAGTCAAGTGGACCTTAGGAAGCATCACTATGAACAAAGCTAGTGGAGGTGATAGAATTCCAGCTGAGCTATTTCAAATCCTAAAAGATGATGGTGTGAAAGTGCTGCACTCAGTATGCCAGCAAATTTGGAAAACTCAGCAGTGGCTACAGGACTGGAAAAGGTCAGTTTGATTCCCATCCCAAAGAAAGGTAATGCCAAAGAATGTTCAAACTATTGCACAATTGTACTCATCTCACATACTAGCAGAGTAATGCTCAAGATTCTCCAAGACAGGCTTGAACAGTACATGAACCGTGAACTTCCAGAAGTTCAAGATGGATTTAGAAAAGGCAGAGGAACTAGAGATTAAATTGCTAACATCTGTCAGATCATCAAAAAAGCAAGAGAGTTCCAGAAAAACATCTACTTCTGCTTTATTGACTATGCCAATGACTTTCACTGCGTGGATCACAACAAAATGTGGAAAATTCTTCAAGAGATGGGAATACCAGACCACCTTACCTGCCTCCTGAGAAATCTGTATGCAGGTCAAGAAGCAACAGTTAGACAGAAATCTGTATGCAGATCAAGAAGCAACAGACATGGAACACAGACTGGTTCAAAATTGGGAATGGAGTATGTCAAGGCTGTATATTATCACTCTGCTTATTCAACTTATAGGCAGAGTACATCATGCAAAATGCCGGGCTGGATGAAGCACAAGCTGGCATCATGATTGCTGGGAGAAATATCAAAAACCTCAGGGGTTATTTATAGTGGAGGAGAAGATGGTCCAAATATTTGCTCTGTGCTCACACTTGGGCAAGCAATTTCCCTACAAGAATCTTAATTTCCTTGCCTATAACATGAGAGTGTTGTCCTTAAATAGTAGTTCTCAAACTCAGCTCCACAAAAATCTGTATGCTTTTAGTCATTCATAATTTGGGGAACTCTTCCCTCAGGTATTCTGGTTCAGTAGGTGTGGAGTTAGCAAAGTCAATGCCCGGACAGGTGTGAAACAAGAATAAAAACAATCCATCAGGGCTTCCATAGGCCCCATGTAGGAAATCTGGGATGTAGATGTTAAAAGGTGCTCGTCCTACAATGGTAACCAGGTTTCCTCACTCTAGGGCTCTGAAAGCCTTTAACAGTCTAATGTAAGTTGTGAACTATCAATAGATGTTAACATTATGCAACATTCTCAAAAGCATTTGACCATAGAACCAACACCTACTAACAGTCCAGGCACAACAGCATTTTCCAGATCACAGTTAAGAAAATCCTAGAGTAGGTGTCTTAGCTCAGATTGTCAAAACAAAGTATCATAGAGTAGGTAGCTTAAACTACAGAAATCTATTTCTCACAAATTTGGAGGCTGTTAACTCCAAGATTAAGGCGCCAGCATACCATTGCCTTCTCCCTATGTCCTCACATGGCCTTTCCTCAGTGTGTGTGGGCAGAAAGAGATCTTTCTCTCTCTCCCTCTTCTTATAAGCCCTGTTGGATTAAGACTCCCCACCCATGACCTCTTTTAAATTTATCTCAAAAACTTCCTATCTTCAAATATAATAAAATTAGAGTTAAGTCTTGAAAAGACTAATTTGGGGCGAAGAGTGGTTACACAAGTCAGGCAACAGCACTAGAAGATATCCAAGGCCACTCCAAGTCTATATCCTAAGATTCTCAGTGAACCATTTTGTTTTGATGAATCATTGTTCACAATATGAAGGAATTTCTGGTGGGAAAATAGTATAGATAACCTCACAGAGGTGTATTTTATAAGTGTTCTTAGTGCCTCCAATGAAAGATATTGCCAAAGAACAAAGTATTACCATGATGACAAATCCTTTGGGGGTGGGGGAGGGGAGATTGTCCTTTCTATTAATACTGGAACCAAAATAAGAACCAATATTCTGAACCTGCTCAGAACACTAGTCTATATCACCTTACCACTTCTAACTCAGATGGTGAAAAGCCACGCCTTATTTATCATCATGTCAATACAAATAACCAATAAATGATCTGTAACAGGAATAAAAATAGAAAAGAGTTTTATTTGAACCAAACTGAGGGCTATAGCCTAGGGAACAACTTATCAGTAACGCTCAGAAGCTGTGCTGGAGAAGCATGGTTTTCATCACAGTTTTATATCTTTTCAGAACAAAGAACCATCAAACAGAAACATGCAGGGGTACATTCCTTCAAGATTTCAAAAGGGATTAGCATGTACAGAGTGAATTAGCAGGACCTTGGTATCTGGGAAGGAAAACTTATCTTTAAAGGAATACTAGCACAAGCATCATAAGAGAGGATAGCACTTATCCCTACCTTCAAAGTGGACATACTTTACTTCTGGATAATGAATTCTTTTCTTAATGGCTAAAGCAGATGAACACTGCATGATAAACAGGTCATAAGACAGGTTGTTCTGGTTAATATAAAGTTCAAGCTAAGTCACATATAAGTCAGAAAGACTTCCCCATAGCTCAGTTGTGAAAATTTCTTGCATCAATCACAAAGTTTTATTGATCCCAAACAGTAGTCTAAAACTGTAATCTTGCATCTGAACTTTGCACAACATTCAAGTTGTGGGCTATATGCTTATTTTCTCCCCCACTCTCCTGGAGGTAGAAAGGAGATTCCTTTTATTTTCTACTCCTCTTAGGATATGGAGAGAGAACACTGAGCTGAACTTCTAACCCCTTGCAAATCCACAGATGTTTCCTTTACACCCATTTTTGATTCTGTGCTCACCCTAGGGGATTAGAAGGGATTCATACACCTTGAGTAAGCACATTCCTTACATACTGACTTTGCGTCTATATATTAGCTCATGTCTTTTTATGAGTCCATATTCTGTTTATGGGACTCTGCTTCTAGGTATTGGCTCATATTTCCACATACAGACTGTGGTAGATTGACTGAAAAAAAAGCCACAGCAATTCCTCCTGTCCCTGGATGTGCAGCCCTTTGGTTATATGTTGAAGGCAGAGCTGAGGATTTGCTGATGGAGTTAGTGTGGGACATGGAAGAAACAGAGGCATCAAGGAGAATGCCAAGGTACTTGGCCTAAGCAATAGGAAGAAAAGAACTTTCATCTATCAAGGGGAAGAAGGCAGAGGAAGAACAGATTTGGGAGGGGGAAAAAAGCAGTCAGTGAGTAAAACCTTCATGGATACTAAATCTATTTATTTTAAAAAGTAAACTTATAAAATCCATAAAACTAAGATTCCCTTAAATGTTCTGATATATATGCAATATATTAAGTAAGAGTTCAACTAAAATCCCAACTCCAAACAGGTTAGTTAATTACATATTTTCATCTGGAACAAGAGTCACATCCTCTTTGGGTTGAGCTGTTGTGGCTATCCAGAGAGGTTGACCTGTAGCACTGTCTCTTAAAAACACATGATTTGTGAAAGAAATTGGAGTGTCATTGCCCTAAGTAAACAGTGAATTATGTACATACATGTGATGATGATATCAGAGAAAGTAACTTAATGATCTGAGTGGTAATTTGATTTTCTGGTATTGGTAATAGACTAAAAGCAAATGCCTCTGCTAATATCAGATAACCCTTGATTTTTATCTTTTCAAAGCTGATGCAGATGACCAGATGATTATTTTCTTTCAGTCTTTTAATATAGAAAATTGAGCGATTTCTTAGCATTCAACCTTCCTTACATTCCCTGGTAATGGTGCACTCTTTGAACATGCTGCTCTGGATTAGTATTTGGGGCTTTATGATTAATATTGCAGGCAATATCTGCAGCATAGGGGCCAATAATCTGTCTGAGAGATGCATGAATAAGCAGGAAAATGTGTTCACAGAACCTCATGCAAGCCAAGGAACTCAGAAGGACAAGTGAGTAGCGGGCTGGGCAGGGAGGGTGGGCACCTGGCTGACTCTTCTGCTCCAAGTTTAGCGGGCCTCATCCCCATTCTGTAAGATGCAGAGTCCTGGGTTCCTCACCTGGCTCCTGGCCCCTTCCCCTCACCCACCACCCACCTGGGGCAACCTAGGCTGTGCCCCTCATTTCTGACCCCACCTCCTTATGGCCATTAGCTCCACCCCTCCCCAACCCTCTTCCCCCACCCCCTCCAGCCCTAGCTCTGCCTCCATATTGCACCTGCACACTCAGATCAGATCAGTCGCTCAGTCGTGTCCGACTCTTTGAGACCCCATGAATCACAGCACGCCAGGCCTCCCTGTCCATCACCAACTCCCAGAGTTCACTCAGACTCACGTCCATCGAGTCAGTGATGCCATCCAGCCATCTCATTCTCTGTTGTCCCCTTCTCCTCCTGCCCCCAATCCCTCCCAGCATCAGAGTCTTTTCCAATGAGTCAACTCTTCCCATGAGGTGGCCAAAGTACTGGAGTTTCAGCTTTAGCATCATTCCTTCCAAAGAAATCCCAGGGCTGATCTCCTTCAGAATGGACTGGTTGGATCTCCTTGCAGTCCAAGGGACTCTCAAGAGTCTTCTCCAACACCACACTTCAAAAGCGACAATTCTTCGGCACTCAGCCTTCTTCACAGTCCAACTCTCACATCCATACATGACCACAGGAAAAACCATAGCCTTGACTAGACGAACCTTTATTGGCAAAGTAATGTCTCTGCTTTTGAATATGCACACTAGCAACCATCTACTCTTGAGGGCAGGGCCTGCCCTGGGCCCGCCTCCATGGAAAGAGCTTCTGGTGAGGCTTGGGAGTGTAAATTAAGATCAGAATGGTAGTGGGATTTCATGGTGTTTGGCAGTCTAAATACAAATGCTTCAGGTAAAATCATACCCACTGACCTGAAATAGGGCCAATGGGAGATGGCTTGCAGTCTTATGTGAGGCTCATTCTGTAGCATGAGAGGATAATAAAAAGGATATAAAATTCCAGCTGCAATTGGAGAAAAAGAGAAGTGATCTGATCTCTGCATCTTGATGAACCTCTTGGGTAGGAAATGAGAGATTGAAGCTTGGGGCCCTCTAGACTGAATGGCAAGAACAGAATTGCTGCCTCCTTCAGCCCATGATCTTTTTGAAATCCCAGGAAGAGAAAGGCACCCAGCCACCCTGAAGATCTACAGGCAGAACAGACTGCCAGTCTCACTCTCCTTTCCTGTGGGGGTGAAGAGGGGATTACTGACCAATAAGGCTATTTGTTTGGAAAATTTTTAAAATATTTATTTATTTGGCTGTGCTGGGTCTTACTTGTAGCATGTGGAATCTAGTTTCCCAAGCAGAGATCGAACTTGGGTACCTGCTTTGGAAGCATGGAGTCTCAGCCACTGAACCACCGGGGAAGTCCCTGCTGAAATGTTTAAACCATGGTAAGTTATAAGGCATAAAGTGAAGAGGAACTAAAAAGCCTCTTGATGAAAGTGAAAGAGGAGAGTGAAAAAGTTGGCTTGAATCTCAACATTCAGAAAACTAAGATCATGGCATCTGGTCCCATCACTTCATGGGAAACAGATGGGAAAACAGTGGAAACAATGTCAGACTTTATTTTTGGGGGTTCCCAAATCACTGCAGATAGTGATTGCAGCCATGAAATTGAAAGACGCTTACTCCGTGGAAGGAAAGTTATGACCAACCTAGATAGCATATTCAAAGGCAGAGACATTACTTTGCCAAAAAAGGTCCGTCTAGTCAAGGCTATGGCTTTTCCAGAGGTCATGTATGGACGTGAGAGTTGGACTGTGAAGAAATCTGAGCGCCGAAGAATTGTCGCTTTTGAACTGTGGTGTTGGAGAATACTCTTGAGAGTCCCTTGGACTGCAAGGAGATCCAACCAGTCCATCCTAAAAAAGATCAATCCTGGATGTTCATTGGAGGGACTGATGTTGAAGATGGAACTCCAATACTTTGGCCACCTCATGAGAAGAGCCTGATGCCGGGAAAGATTGAGGGCAGTAGGAGAAGGGGCAGCAGAGGATGAGATGGTTAGATGGCATCACCTACTCGATGGACATGGGTTTGGGTAAACTCCTGGAGCTGGTGATGGACAGGGAGGCCTGGCATGCTGGGATTCATGGGATCACAAAGAGTTGGACATGACTGAGCGACTAAACTGAACTGAAGTTATGCGTAGGACATGCAATTTCAGTTAATTGCATGTCTAATTCCAGTGAGAACTGAAAAGTGTATTGATATGTTTAAAGAATAAAAAATGCCAAAAAATTCTACCCACTTAGCTAATTTAATTCCACTATTACAAAGTCTTTATAAGACCTAGTGGTGTGGTGTAATAAAAGAGGTCTCAGGCTCAACGGACTGAGATTCTAATGCAGGCTTCAGCAGGAATTAATTGTGTACTTGCTGCTTCTAGTTTGGTCCTACTGACTTCTGAACTAATCTTCTATAAAGTCATGCTGTTCACTCTACCTTTACTTGCGCTTGGGAGTATCAGAAGATTTCTCCCCGATCTTCAAATATGCATTCATGGCCTTTATGAAGTGGCTAAAAGTATTGCTTCTCATAGGGAGGCACTAGATTACTTGCTACCTTTAGGGGATCAAGCTTCCCAGGTGGCTCGCATGGTAAAGAATCTGCCTGCAATGCAGGAGACCAGGGTTCGATCCCTGGGTTAGGAAGATCCCCTGGAGAAGGGAATGACAACCCACTCCTGTATTCTTGCCTGGAGAATTCCATGGACAGAGGAGCCTGGCGGGCTACAGTCCATGGGGTCACACAGAGTTGGACATGACTGAGTAACATTAAGGGGAATACTTCCCTAAACAAAGGGGAGAGCTTAACAAAGAGGGAACTTTTAGCATGGCCTGGAGACCCCATCCTCTTGCCACCAGCTCCTGTTCTTAAGCCATCAGACTCCAGAGCTTAAAGCTCTGCCCCGGTTCAGGTGACAATGCACATAACAGAGCTGCAGCTTTCTTGATCATGCTGGTGCTCATTGAGAGTAAGAAAAACATGAAAGTGAGGCCTTCTGAAGCAAATGAATTTTATTGGAAGAACACAAATATTTAACAAAGTACAAGAAACTTAGGCAACAAATACTTTTTAAAGACACAGAAATGAGGCTAGCTCAGGGAAACTCACCAGTATGTCTTTTTTTTTTTTTTTTGGCCATGCCATGCAGCATGCGGGATCTTAGTTCCCCTGCCAGGGATTGAAACCGCCCCCCACCCCCCATATTGGAAGCACGGAGTCTTAACCACTGGACTGCTGGGGAAGTCCAAACAGTATGTCTTTTTATATTCTGTGCAGTAAAAAGTTACTAGTGAACCTTTATAGGCTCTCACTCATTCTTGTGGGTCTAGTCCCAAACTATAACAAAAATATTATTGGCTCCACTAATAAGATGAAAAGTGTACCAAACGAAGTAGCTATGGCCAGGAAACTCAGTGACACAAAATAGAAGGCTGTGGGAAGGTCTCAGAGAAAAGAGGCCTGCTAGAGAGACCAACGAGCCTGAGACAGGGCCTTCCACCCTGTGGAATACAAATACAGCACACATGCACTTTGACATGTCCCCATGGGTACAATATTTTTAAAGATTTCTCGAGTAAGCACAAAAGCAAATATTATAAAAAATGAAAACAACCCAAAGTCCAAGCCATTCCCAAAGGCACGATACCCAAAAGTCAATTTCTGGTCAAATGACAACTCACTGATGTCACAGGGTCACTCTTCGAGGCAAAGTCCTCCGCGTGAAGTTAACGAATTCTGTAGAACTGCTGTTTTTCTATGAAATTCAAAATCCTGCAGACTAAAGGTTAACCTTACATTCCACCAATACAAACACCAAGTTTACATAGAAAAACCAAGGCAAAACCATAATACAGAAGCCGTAAATGGCACCACCCATTTCCCCAAGGAGAAACATTCTTCCCTCTCAGTTCTAAAATCTAAAAACACTTGAGGGGGGGCACTCATTTGTGATCATGGAAGGGTCTTTTTTTTTTTTATTTTTAAACCCCTTTATTGAGGTATGAGGAATGACTGCCATACAAAAAAAGTACACATTTAATGTATACAATCTAATGAGTCTGGAGATTATACATCCATAAAGCATCTCCATAATCTATACCATAAATACACCTATACACTCTGAAGTTAAATTCCACCTTCATAATTTATTATTATTACTTGGTAAAAAAAAAAAAAAAAAAAACATGATGGAATAAGATCAACCTTCAGCATTTTCAGTACACGTCAGTCCTGGGGTCTGGAGGAGATGCACAGGTGCTTGGTTCCTGACTTTGACTATATCCTATATCCTGTAGCTCAGTACTCTGACAATCTACTAGAGGAAAATCTACAACAGGCCTTTCAGCATTCTGGAAGGTACTCTGTCTGACTGATGGGGAGAAGCTGAGTAAACCAGTGAATCTTCTTAGGATTCACTGAAGTGAGCTCACTGCTGTTCTTTTCCAAAACTGATAAGAAGTAGTACAGTAGGCTTGCACATGAATAAGGAGAGGTGAAGGAAGCTCAGAAAGCCAACCCAAATCTAAACTGTGAGGTGGCCTGGCAGGCAACGCTCAGTAACCCATTTTGTGTGTGTGCTGGAGTCAGCATAGTAGACTGGGAGGGCAAATTCAAGTCCAGAGGGATGAAGAGACCATTCAAATTGTATAGGAATGCACATATTTTGCTCATTCTGTCCACTCTTTCGGAAAGAACTGCACACTAAAATTCCATAACTAAAACTCTGCAGGATCTGAGTCCTTGCCTCCTACCAAGTATTCTAGCAGGTCCTGTGCACCACAAGACACAGAAATCAGACCTCCACCAATCAGAGATCAAATCTCTGCTCCTTCAGAGTACTTGAGAAAGGGACGGTGAGAGATGAAGTTCAGCTCCACTTGCCAACCGACTGCTGACATCAGCAGAGTGATTTAAACCATCTCTAAACAAGGTTTGTAGTTTTAATTCTCATCCCCATTGATCCTATTGATCACAGAGAATCCCCACTGAGGACATATGTATGGGTTAAAAAGCAGCTAGACGATAAGAAGTCACTCACACTTTGTACTTATCCTTCAGGTGCTGTTTTCACAAGTTCCTCATGAGGAAGTTCTCTGCACAGGTCTGATTATGGCCAGGACTTTACAATTAGCACTTGGAGGGAGGATGCAGATACTCAGGGGACCTGGTATCTCACCAGAGCATATTGTAAGGGAAACTAAAATAAGGACAATTAAATTGCTCATATTGAAAAGGGATAAGGCCTTCTTTCTTGCCTTTCCTAAAAAACTTTGGAATATGTGTCAGTTCTTTGTCTGACTCTGCTGCTCGTAAGTCACCTCAGTCATGTCTGACTCCTTGCAACCCCATAGATGGCAGCCCACCAGGCTCCTTTGTCCCTGGGATTCTCCAGGCAGGAATACTGGAGTGGGTTGCCATTTCTGACTCTCTGCAATGTATGCAAATCTTTTCTATAAGTTAAATAAGCCTCTTGGTAATTTGATAAACCAAGTGTTTTCCTTCAGGGATCTGGCAGCAAAAGTAGTGACCAAGAGCGCATAAAGCTACAGGAAAAAGATGAAAAATATCTCTGGAGAAAAAAAAAAGAACTGTAAGCAATAGCAGTTCCTTCTCAGAACTCCCTTAGATTATATACTGTGTAACAGTACAGCAGGGAAAAGAGCTCCCCTTCCACAACAGCCATTTTTCACAGGTCTAGACAACAGAACAAGGAAGAGACAGCAAAGCCTTCACTTGCAGACAAAATCACAATTCTCTTGGGAAAATGGAAACCAGTCCTGATCCCATAATAAATGTCCTAGTTTATAAGAAAGCCATATTTTCTTATATCCATCAGGGTGCATTGTTATCTTCTGTCTCTCAGCTATGCTAGCCTAAAGGACGGGCACAAGAATGGAGGAAGGAGACAGGAGAAAGAGCCCTGAACCCACAATGTCCACCACAATCATCACACCAAAGACATTTGTCCTCCCCACTGTCAGTCTTTCCTTATACTCTCAGAGCCTCCTCCTCAAAGCCCTGCTGGGCCCAAATTTCCCTAATCAAGAGCAAGCAAAAGCCTGAAATAGGGAAACCATTGGACCTTTTCCCTCCCCAAATTGAGCTCCCCTTTCATCTCCACCACTCCAGTAGCACACCATCACAAACAATGCATAACTGTCCCTCCACTGTTGTAACAACAACACCTTATTCTTTGAGAGCGCATAGAAGGTCCCCTTGAGGCAGTGTCACCCCCACAAACAGGAAGGACCAAATGGAAGAGGAGCCACCATCAAGCAGAAAGGATTTCTAGCAGATACACGGGGCTGGAGGAGAGGGGGGAGACAGCTACAGCCTGGGTGTGTAGCCCTCTTCAGCAAGAGGAATACAAGGGCTTGATCCTCCAGCTGGAGTACCTGACTCAGGAGGTTCCTGCACATCCAGGTTCATTGGCCAATATACGCCTTCTTTAGGACTTTACTAAGGCACCTGGGATGTGTGAGTGTTGAAGGAAGAGTGAAGCACCAGCAACAGCAACTCAGTTTCATTTGCCTCTTTACAGCCACAGGCAGTCTCAATAGAAGAGTTGAGTGAGACCACTCAACCAAGTGTAGTCAACATCAGTGGGCACCTCCCAGGAGACTCCCTCAGATTACTGCTCTAGGCCACAGTATAGGAAGGGGAAAGGCCACATTTCTTGAGTCGCTTTTCACAGCCTAAGGCAGTACACAGACTGAAGCAGGAACACAAGAACATCTCTAATAGTGAAGTCCAAAATTCTGGGGAATGCTGTAGCATAGGGTAAAGCCTTCATCATGAAAGTCTCACCTTTGTCAGAAAGTAATCCACTCTCATGTCACACTCAGTGATGTGCACTATATTTTCAGTACCCTTGCTACAATGATCCCAGACAATACCAGGGATTGAGAAATAGGTAGGAGACACTTTTGACCACAGAAAGTCCAATACACCTTTCACATTGAGGGCCTATGTCCTCCTGTCCAGCTTTCTCCTTGTGCTCTGAGAACAGCTCTATAGAGGCTCACTCTTCCCAGCCCCTTCCCCACCTCTAGGCTTTAGGCACCCCAACGAAGGTCCACACATAGTTAGTCATTCCATCTTTCCTGATCAGGGAAGTCCTTCCCGCTTTGACCCTTTAATCTCTACAGTACTTCTCCTGAAAAGAACCGACAATCAAAAGTGGCCTGAGAACCACTCATGAAACTCATTTAGTTCAAGATTAAATTGGTACAGCTACTATGGAAAACAGTATGAAAGTGCCTCAAAAAATTAAAAACAGAACTATCATCTAGTCCAGCAATCCCACTTGTGGTATGTATCCAACGGAATACTTTGCACCAAGAATTTATAGAACATTAACATTCCCACAAATGAGTAGACATTCATTGAAGTATAGTCTCATGAGCCTAAGTGACATGGCTGGCCTAGGAATGAATTTCTGGGAAAGAACCAGCAAGCCAGATTCCATCTCAAATTCAGTGGAGGATTACCTTCGCTTTCCATGAGAGCCCTGATGTGTGAAACTGTCACCAATTGGAGAGTCATCTTTTTTGAATCCTCAACCTTGTGACTTATTTTTAAGTGCCAATACATAGCAGATTTACCTATTAAACCATTCATTTAGGTTTTCTTGACCCCTGCCTCTAAAGAAGTCAGCCAAGATGACTATGATGGGCAGTGGGAATAAGTGTGTATGGAAGGGGAAGAAGGCATCACGGTTATTCTTAAGTTTCACAATTGTTTTGACTAGGAAATAAGCCAGCTTTGATCATCATCATGTCACTTGGTGAAAGAATATGGGCTCAGGATAGGTTTTTCTAAGTATCTCAGGCCTCAGGTTTTCACTGGGTAGGAAATTATCATGACCCCCTCTTTCACAGCTTTAAAGTAATTTCACCAATTACAGGGATAAACAAAAAGTCTTTAAAATGTCAACATGCCCTCTAAAGACTATACTCACACTTTAGTTTCCAATCACAAAGAAATGTGGATTTTATTTTAACCTTTGGTGAATGAAATTCAGGTTCTATGATGCCACCTTATGGATAAAACCTGTGCTAATAAAGCAACAGAGGAGCCCGAGGTTTCTATGAACCTAGAGGTTAGAAGTGTCTTTGAATGCATCTTATAAGAGTTCATATTTCTATTTAGTGCTTTCCCCCCACCCCAATTGTGAAAACTCTTCCACAGATTTTCAACAAATTAACCACTGCCCAGAAAAGAAGTAACTTGATACAGACAATGAAAGGGAGGGGACCTTTTCTGCACTGCCAGTTAACAAGCACCCTCTTGGTGCCTGAACTTGGTGCTGAGCCATATCAGCTTTGGCATAAGGCATCATAGATGGCCAGAAAAGAAAGTGGCTCAGAGCAAGGCAAGGTGTGAGTTGCTGGGCTGCCTCTTGGCATCATAGCAGGATTAAAGAGGCTGGTTTTCAAAGAGAAGTCCAGTGATATCTGAGGAAATTTGCTGGCCCTGTGAAAGGAAACAAACGTTTGGTTGAAATGGGGTCTGGACAGGTAGGGAGATGAGCTAAATGAAGCCACAATGTTCTGTTCCCATATATGGGTTCTGGAAATGGTGTACTAATTCCTTCAGTACCTCTTGTGTGGTAAGCACTCAAGAAAAACCATAGAATAGACATCCCTGAGTGCTGGGGTCCAGCCCCGGTTGGATCTAGGGATTCCCTCAGGAGGACGGCATTGGCGAAAGGATAGATAAAAGGAGAAAGAGACAGAGGCTTGACCTGACTGGTTTACATGGGAAACTAATAAGGTTCATGACACCGAACTTGCTCTGACCACAGAGGCCGCAGGCGCCCTCTCGAATAGCTGAAGGTGCCCCACCTTAGGCACCTTCTCTGGGTCTTAGAAGCCCAGGCAGGTAAGTGGTCTCAGAGAGCCCCCACGCTCTGATCAGTCACCCTGAAGGAAGAACAGAGAAGAAAAGTAGAGAAAAGGAAACAAGAAAGAACGACACGGGGAGACCAAGCCTGATGAGCAAGGCCCATACTTTATTTTCCAAAGTAGTTTTTATACCTTAAGTTGTGCATAGAGGATAATGGTGGGGGGCGGAGGTAGAATCATGCAAGGTCAGCAGTCCTTGATCCTTATCGAAGCCAGGCTTTCTTTCTGCAAACTTATCATATACAAAAGCTTTAGGTGATTTACATCATCTTCTGGCCAGGAGGCCTGTTAACATTTTATGACCCTTTCTTCAGAAAACTTATTTTTCTCTAAAGGTGACTATTCTAAAGTCAGGCACCACCCTCCGAAAGCATTAGATAAAGTTGCATTCCTATAGGGAAAAAGTATGGTGGGCTATAACAAGAAAAGAATTAACTCAAGGGTCCAAGGTTACAAACCTTAAAGCTACTACTTACATTTCTATACACCAACTATATTAATCAATACACTCCCAGGGACACAGTAGGTAAGGGATATGGAAACTTGGCAGCAAGCATTAGCTCAACAAAGAAATCCTCTACTAGTTCTATTCTAACAATTTTAACTCTCTGAGGAGCTCTGCATTAGAATATCGTAAGCTTCCTGTGCCTCTCTGGTTGGGAGGCTGTGAACAATCACATGCATAGCTGCAGAAGTCCGAACAAACCTGTCAGGCAAGCTAGAAAGTCATCAGAGGGGTTTGAATGGAAACACTCCTATTATGCCCAGGAGACTTATTAACTAGAGCTCTAAGTTGATTTTCTTCAGAGAAAGGTGGTCGGGGATAGCCCCCCGTTAATGTCAGAAGAGTTGGTGAAAGTCGTGAAATAGTAAAACGAACAGATTCTGGTTTTGGGGTAGATGCTCAGGCAGGTCTGGGGGAGTGGGCCCTCGAGTCCTGACTGGCCTTTGCATATCAGGCCTCTCCGCATGACCTTTGTCATGGGTGGGAACTCCCGTTCTGGCTCCCGGCACCTGAGAGCAAGGTGTGATTCCCATTTTGCAAATGTGGAAATTGAGGCTCAAAGATGACAGTAAGAAAGAGTCATACTCAGATACTAAAATTTATTTTTAATGAAACACGATGTATTGTCTCAGCAACATCTGCAAAGCAAAAAAAAAAAAAAAGACGAACTGTGGAAGGGTAAATATTTAATGAAGTATTGACCAGCATATTATTTGAATAATATGGAGACTACACCTCCAGGACCCCTGCAAAGTAAATGCCCACCCACTTATAGAGGGGACAGACTGGCAGACTATCATTCTCTGCCACTAACTTGGTGTACAGGCCTCATCTTGCTCCGCTTTCCTAAATAGAGCTGGCTTTAAATTACATTCAAATCCTTGTTCCCCTACCTGAAAAAAACAAAACAAAACAAAACCCAAAAAAAACAGCACTCCACAGTCTCTGGATTCCTGAAGTTTGTTTTTCACAGTCCCATCCAGTCCAGCTTGCTTCTGTCTGGTATTACAAGTGATTTCCAAAAGGATAAAAAGACAGATCAGAACTCTGATGTGAAAATGGCAATATCAGGCTTTTGGGAAATGTGACCTTCTAATAAATTCAGTGTCTGTAATAATGGCACTCACGGTGGACTGGAAAAAGATGCCACTGACTAATTAAAGATATCCATTATAAACATAGTGTCTGAGCAGCGCTCAGGGAGTGATCCTGACATTGTTGGAAGTTCCTACTTTAGAGACTCAGGGAAGACATTTAAACACCATGTTAAATAATCTTACAGCTGATGGAATGGGTGCTACCCTCCTCCCAGCATTTGTGGCCCCACATAACATAAGGTTGCACTTACTCATCTGGCAGGTCTGGACAGCTAATTCCGGGTCCCCTCTCTTCTCATTACAGTCCCATAGGCTGGCCAGTACTAGATTTTTCCACCACAGGTCCTGGAGGAAACAGTGGTTATACAGATCTACAAGGAGACTTGCTTACAGATCGACAGCCTAAGACAGTTGCAGGAAAATTAGGTAACTTGGAAGCCCATAACATGAGTGGATGGGGCAAACTTCCTTTTTCCCTTTGAAGGAAAGTTACATGGCTCAAAATAGCCTGGAGTTAAAACTCTCCTCCAGGTCCTCCCCACCATTCTATGCAAAACAAAGAACTCTCTCACCCGAAGGAAAAAATGGACATTAAGGTTTATTACGCCCAGCTCCCAGCTGGTCCAGCCTCTGGTCTATCTCCAAAATTCCTTGCCCAAGCCATTTAAGAGATAACTACTCCGAACAACCTTGGAGAAGAACAAGCCCCCTTAAGACAGTAACTTTCCACATACATGCCTATATATACTTACTATTTTCTTGGAAAAGCGCAGCAGCTCGCTAATGTGACTGCTGCCCCTTCTTGCCTCATTAAAGGTGATCTGTTCCTGTAAAGTGCCAGTCTCATTCTTTTTCTGAACCTCGCCTTCTCTAACTCCCTTACGTTACATTTTTGGTGCTGAAACCTGGGAGGTTGAGGTTCCTTCTCTTCTCCACAGCCAGCTCTTCAGGGTGTGGAAGCCTGCCAAGCTCACTTTCCAGCCCAGGCTTTCAAGACCTCCTCAAGAGGAAGTCCTGTGCCTTTGTGAGTGGTAAAAGTCCTGTGTAAGGGCTTTATGGGTTTTCCATGTAACCCGAAAAATATTGGCCTTTCTCTCTCTCTTCCTCTTTTCTCTCAGTTCCATTCAGTTCAGTTCAGTTGCTCATTCGTGTCCGACTCTTTGCGACCCCATGAATCACAGCAAGCCAGGCCTCCCTGTACATCACCAACTCCCAGAGTTCACTCAGACTCACGTCCATCGAGTCAGTGATGCCATCCAGCCATCTCATTCTCTGTTGTCCCCTTCTCCTCCTGCCCCCAATCCCTCCCAGCATCAGAGTCTTTTCCAATGAGTCAACTCTTCCCATGAGGTGGCCAAAGTACTGGAGTTTCAGCTTTAGCATCATTCCTTCCAAAGAAATCCCAGGGCTGATCTCCTTCAGAATGGACTGGTTGGATCTCCTTGCAGTCCAAGGGACTCTCAAGAGTCTTCTCCAACACCACACTTCAAAAGCGACAATTCTTCGGCACTCAGCCTTCTTCACAGTCCAACTCTCACATCCATACATGACCACAGGAAAAACCATACCCTTGACTAGGTGGACCTTTGTTGACAAAGTAATGTCTCTGCTTTTGAAGATGCTATCTAGGTTGGTCATAGCTTTCCTTCCAAGGAGTAAGCGTCTTTTAATTTCATGGCTGCAGTCACCATCTGCAGTGATTTTGGAGCCCCCCAAAATAAAGTCTGACACTGTTTCCACTGTTTCCCATCTATTTCCCATGAAGTGATGGGACCAGATGCCATGATCTTCGTTTCCTGAATGTTGAGTTTTAAGCCAACTTTTTCACTCTCCACTTTCACTTTCATCAAGAGGCTTTTTAGTTCCTCTTCACTTTCTGCCATAAGGGTGGTGTCATCTGCATATCTGAGGTGATTGATATTTCTCCCAGCAATCTTGATTCCAGCTTGTGTTTCTTCCAGTCCTGCATTTCTCATGATGTACTCTGCATATAAGTTAAATAAGCAGGGTGACAATATACAGCCTTGACGTACTCCTTTTCCTATTTGGAATCAGTCTGTTGTTCCATGTCCAGTTCTAACTGTTGTTTCCTGACCTGCATACAGATTTCTCAAGAGTCAGGTCAGGTAGTCTGGTATTCCCATCTCTTTCAGAATTTTCCAGTTTATTATGATACACACAGTCAAAGGCTTTGGCATGTCAATAAAGCAGAAATAGATGTTTTTCTGGAACTCTCTTGCTTTTTCCATGATCCAGTGGATGTTGGCAATTTGATCTCTGGTTCCTCTGCCTTTTCTAAAACCAGCTTGAACATCAGGAAGTTCACAGTTCACGTATTGCTGAAGCCTGGCTTGGAGAATTTTGAGCATTACTTTACTAGCATGTGAGATGAGTGCAATTGTGTGGTAGTTTGAGCATTCTTTGGCATTGCCTTTATTTGGGATTGGAATGAAAACTGACCATTTCCAGTCCTGTGGCCACTGCTGAGTTTTCCAAATTTGCTGGCATATTGAGTGCAGCGCTTTCACAGCATCATCTTTCAGGATTTGAAATAGTGCAACTGGAATTCCATCACCTCCACTAGCTTTGTTCCTAGTGATGCTTTCTAAAGCCCACTTGACTTCACATTCCAGGATGTCTGGCTCTAGATGAGTGATCACACCATTGTGATTATCTGGGTCATGAAGATCTTTTTTGTACAGTTCATCTGTGTTTTCTTGCCACTTCTTCTTAATATCTTCTGCTTCTGTTAGGTCCATACCATTTCTGTCCTTTATCGAGCCAATCTTTGAATGAAATGTTCCCTTGGTATCTCTAATTTTCTTGAAGAGATCTTTAGTCTTTCCCATTCTGTTGTTTTCCTCTATTTCTTTGCATTGATCGCTGAGGAAGGCTTTCTTATCTCTTCTTGCTATTCTTTGGAACTCTGCATTCAGATGCATATATCTTTCCTTTTCTCCTTTGCTTTTCACTTCCCTTCTTTTCACAGCTATTTGTAAGGCCTCCCCAGACAGTCATTTTGCTTTTTTGCATTTCTTTTCCATGGGAATGGTCTTGATGCCTGTCTCCTGTAGAATGTCATGAACCTCATTCCATAGTTCATTAGGCACTCTATCTATCAGATCTAGGCCCTTAAATCCATTTCTCACTTCCACTGTATAATCATAAGGGATTGGATTTAGGTCATACCTGAATGGTCTAGTGGTTTTCCCTACTTTCTTGAATTTAAGTCTGAATTTGGTAATAAGGAGTTCATGATCTGAGCCACAGTCAGTTCCTGGTCTTGTTTTTGTTGACTGTATAGAGCTTCTCCATATTTGGCTGCAAAGAATATAATCAATCTGATTTCAGTGTTGACCATCCGGTGATGTCCATGTGTAGAATCTTCTCTTGTTTTGTTGGAAGAGGGTGTTTGCTATGACCAGTGCATTTTCTTGGCAAAACTCTATTAGTCTTTGCCCTGCTTCATTCCGTATTCCAAGGCCAAATTTGCCTGTTACTCCAGGTGTTTCTTTTTTTCCCCTGTTTTAATTCTAAATTTTATTTTATTTTTAAACTTTACAATATTGTATTAGTTTTGCCAAATATCGAAATGAATCCACCACAGGTATGGGGAACGCGGGTATACTTGTGGTGGATCCAGGTGTTTCTTGACTTCCTACTTTTGCATTCCAGTCCCCTATAATGAAAAGGACATCTTTTTGGGGTGTTAGTTCTAAAAGGTCTTGTAGGTCTTCATGGAATTGTTCAACTTCAGCTTCTTCAGCATTACTGGTTGGGGCATAAACTTGGATTACTGTGATACAGAGACCTTTTGCCATTCAGCTACCCTACATGCAACATTCCACTCGAGCTGGCCCCTAGATTAAGGTAAGATCCGGATGGTGTTCTAGAGGTGCTCTAGAACCCAGTCCTCTCTGGGTCCTGGGGACCCCCATCCCAGGGCCACTCTGTAGGCAATGGTGGGGGCTGCTTCACTTCAACACAGAGGTCTCTTCTCATAACTCCTATTGCGACTATGGCTGATCACCTGAGCTCCCAAAAGGAGCCTCTGCTTGCCTTTCAATTATGGGGTCTGGCCAGTCTGTCCCAAAGGATTCCTCTCTGACATGTATTCTCAAAAATCTCAGACCACTCTTCCTCACTGAACTCAAAGTTTACCACTTCAAACAACTCTGTATACAGATCTGGCCTCAATACCAATTAGACAAACAAAACTGCTGGTCTGAGCTCGGGACTTTTGATTTCAGTACTTTATCAGATCTCACTAACTCCTCAAACAGAATGGCAAATGGTCAAAGGTCCCCTAATTCGAGCCTTCTGAGACCTTAAAAGCTGTCCTTCTCTCTACAAAGACTGTTCTACCTATCAAATTCTCCTCGGCTCTCTCTCCCCCTCCATTACAAAAGAATCCAAATTTAAAACACTTAGCCCCCAATTTTGACCAGACAGATGAGCCTCCTCCCTACTGCCCCATTCTGGAGATGAGACCCCATCATCTAGCCCTTCCTCCTCCAAATCAGAAAGCGATGACTCCAAAACCCCACAAAAGATTTCTACCCCACCTCCATCGGCCAGGACCTGAAGCAAACACATTTCCTCTCAGAGAGGTAGCAGGACCAGAGGGCCCTACCTGGGTTCATGTGCCTTTCTCAATTTCTGATATGACACAAATTGAAAAAAAAAAAAAATTGGGATCCTTTTCAAAAAATCCTACTAGATACAGAAAAAAATTCCTCTGTCTTACACAAACATATAATCTAACCTAACATGATCTTTATTACATCCTAAATGCCACTTTAACCCCTGATGAAAAGAAATGGATATGACATACAGCCCAGACTCATGTTGATCAGCTCCATAACCAAGATAAGACTAATCCAGTGGTTGATAATACAGTCCCTTTAACTGAGCCATGGTGGACATATCAAACAGGCAATGCTGACATCCAGTACCTGCATCATATGAACACCTGTTTACTAGAAAAAATACTAAAAAGCTCTCACATTCATATTAACTATGATAAGATTAGAGAAGTGACTCAAGAAAAAGATAAAAATCCTGCCCTTTTTCTTTCATGGCTTACTGAGGCAGTTCAAAAATACACGAATCCAGATACTTCAACCCCTGCTGGACTTCTATACCTACATATCCAGTTCATAAGCCAGTCAGCCTCCGATATTCACAGAAAACTACGCCAGTTAGAGAAAGTCCCTGAGACCCCCCAAAGAGACCTTCTAGAAGTAGCAAGGTATTCAGTAATAGAAAGGAAGAGTCTAAGAGAGAAAAAGACCATGAGAGAAAAGCTAAATATGTCCTTTTGGCGGCAGCAATTAAGAGAAGAGATCAGCCCGGTCCAAATCACCCCAGACTGGAACTTAAGAACCCCCCAGACCCTGCTTCCCATGCAACCAGTCAGGACACTGGATAAAAACATGCCCAAACTCGCACTCCACCCCGCCAAATCATGCCCAACCTGTGGTCAGTAGAGACACTGAGAGGTAGACTGTCCCCAGGGACGCCCTGACACCCCTGGGGAGGTCACCACCTCCCAGACTTGGAGAGTGGAATGTCCACAGGGATGCCCTGGCGCCCCTGGAGAGATCCCCATTTCTCCCCCAAACCCCAGCCCAACCCTATGAGAGTTGTTCCAATGACAGGGCCCGGGTTCCAGCCACCCCCACCCCGGTCTGTGTCCTGGACACGAGCTCGGAACTTAGGGTAGACAGGGTAGTGGCAAACAAACAAACAAACAAAAAAACCTACTTTATAATAGACACTGGGGCAGCTTTCTCTCTCTTAACTTCCTACTCTGGCCCAACTCAAGACTCAGAACTCACAATCAAGGGGGTCTCTGGAGTTCCCTTAAGGCCAAAAATCAGCCCTCCATTACTCTGTCAATTTAGAAAATTGACCCTCATACACTCATTCCTCATAATTCCTCAGTGCCTGATGGCACTCCTAGAGAGAGATTTTGCCAGGGTCCAGCCCCAGCTGATCCAGGGTATTCGAAAGGGAGACAGCGTCGGCGAGGATCAGGATACAATAGCTTCAATTAGATATTAATTAGAGATGTAAAGAGTAATAGAATGAGGATAGCTCAGCAGGAAAATTCAGTGGAGAAAAGAGGCTGAGTAGCTTGGTTTACGCAGGAAACCAATAAAACTTCAAGACAAGAAGCTTGCACCACTTATGTAGGCTGCAGGTGTCCTTCCGTTCTCCTGAAGGAGAGAGACACCGAGGCCTCCCCGGTCGGATCTTAGAAACCCAGGCATAATTAGTAAGCATGGCGGGCTCCGCGCTCCAGATGGAGACTCAGCCAGAGTCTGAGAGAGAGACATGGGGAGACCAGTCTTTCGAGGAACTGATCCCAATTCTTTATTTTCCAGAATCTGTTTTTATACACTGAGATGTTATACAAAAGTCACACGGGGACAGCAGTCCTGACTTTTATTAAAATGTATACAAATTTATTAAAATGTATACAAATGTATACAGAGGTCTTAGGGGTGTTACATCATCTTCTGGCCAGGGGGGCCTGCTGACAATTTATGACCCTCTCCTTGTGACAGCGGTCAGTCAACCAGAACACTTATTTCTCCAGGGGTGATTATTCTTGAAACAGACGCCACCTTCCGAAGGTACCAGATAAAGGTACATTCCTATAGGGTGAGGGTGTAGTGGGTTTTAATTAAGGAAAGAATTTGCTTAGCCTAAGGTCTAACGTGATTAATATCAAAGGTTAATACATATTTCTTCTATATATTCATTAATGTGTGTAAGGGCAGGGGATGTGGAGACTTCACAACAAACATTGGCTCAACAAATGAAAAACCCTTCACCAATACAATTTCTAATCAGCCCACTATACTTATGGTTTTCTAACTTTTCTAAGGAACCTGTTTTTAGAAGGTTTAAAGCATCTCGTGCCTCTCATGGTTGGGAGGCTGTGAGCAATCACATGTGGCCGGACAAGCCTGTCAGGCAGGCTAGAGAACCTTCAGAGGAGTTTGTAGGTTAAAACACTCTTGTCACGCCCAGGAGTTTTTATTAACTGGAGCTCTAAGTTAACTCCTTCTCCGAAAGAGGTGGTGGGGGACAGCCCCCTGTAAAGTCAGAGGTGTAGGTGAGATTACAAAGTAGTAAAGTAGGCAGGCTCTGGTTTTGGGGGGTAGATGCTTGAGGATTTCCAGGGGGACTCCTGAGGCTCGATCCCGCCTTTGCGTATGTCAAGCTTCCTTCCTCATGAGCTTTGCCATGGGCGGAGGTCCTCCCGCCGGCTCCCCGCAAGATTTGTTGTCCAAATTGGGAATCTTTATTACCATACCCATCCTCGATACAGTCTCTATATTCTCCATGCAGATGGCTTCTAGACCATCCCTATCCCTCACCCCTAACCTTCCCTTAGATCAACCTGCCTTAGACCCCCAAGTTGGGGGCTCTGATCACCCATCCATAGCCAAACATTATCCCCCAGTCCACATTACCCTAAAGGACTCCTCGACTATAATCACCCAACCACAGTACTCTCTCACCCCGGAGGCCCACAAGGGACTTAAGCCTATCATAGACTATCTTTTTCAGGCCTCTATCTTAATTCCTACCAATTCACCACACAACACCCCTATTCTGGCAGTAAAGAAGAGACCAAACTCTTGGAGACTGGTCCAGGATCTGCAAAAAGTCGATGAGGCCATCACACCGACATTCCCAGTAGTCCCTAACCCTCACACCCTTCTGTCTACCGTACCCTCGACTGCAACCCACTTCATGGTATTAGATCTCAAAGACTCCTTTTTCACCATCCCCCTCCACTCCCTCTCCCAACCCCTTTTCACCTGCACTTGATAAGACCCTGAGACGCATGTTTCTCAACAACTAACATGGACAGTTCTCCCCCAGGGGTTCAGAGACAGCCCCCACTTTTTTGTACAGGCTTTACAAAAAGACCTACAGACACTCAACTTAGCCCCAAATCATCTCCTCCAATACGTAGCTCAACCCAAAAACTCTGCCTCCAACATACTGCCAAACTCCTTGGGGCCCTGGGATCCTGGGGTTATCGGGTGTCCCAATCCAAAGCCCAAGTAGTACAGACAAACGTCACCTACCTGGGCCTCTCCATATCCCACCAACAAAAAACATATTCCCCCAGATAGAATCCAGGCCTTAATTAACTGTACACTTCCAAAAACAAAAAGAGAACTCCTGTCTATCCTTGGCCTCCTAAACATTTTCCGTATCTGGATCCCTAACTTCTTCCTCATTGCAAAGCCGCTCTATGAAGCAACTAAAAGATGTCTGGATAAGCCCCTCTTAACCCTTCCTTGCTGGCCAATCCTATTCGCCAGCTCACCCAGAGCCTCCTCCAAGTGCCAACTCTCAACTTGCCAGATCACACCAGACCATTCTTTCTCTTTGCCCATTCCAACCAAGGACAGGCCCTGAGACTTCTATGTCAGTGGGCTGGAGACACCTGGGCTCCCATAGCCTATCTGTCAAAACAGCTTGACATGGTGACCAAGGGGGTGGCCTCCCTACATACAGGCCATGGCTGCTATTGCAGCCCTTGTACCCAAAGCAAATAAACTCTCTAGACACACCCCTTTAACAGTCTGTTCTCCACACACCTTCCGAGACTTACTATCACATTGGGCTTTCCTCTCCCTTCCCCCTTCCAGGGTACAGGTCCTACATGCCTTTCTCCTCCACCCTCGGCTCTCTTTCTCCCCCTGCTCTCCCCTTAACCTGGCCAGCTTATTACCCACGTTGCCTACAACAGACCCTCTCCTACATAGCTGCAGCCACCCTCTTAATATCTGAAGCCCCAAAACTAACTCAAAATGCTCCTATAAATGTATGCTCACCTCATTCCTTCAAAGATTTACTCTCTCATCGGGCTTTCCTTTCTCTGCCTTCTGCTAGACTACAAATCCTCCACACACACCTCCTCGACCCATCCCTTTCTTACTTTGCCAACAAAGGTTCGTCTAGTCAAGGCTATGGTTTTTCCTGTGGTCATGTATGGATGTGAGAGTTGGACTGTGAAGAAGGCTGAGCACCAAAGAATTGATGCTTTTGAACTGTGGTGTTGGAGAAGACTCTTGAGAGTCCCTTGGACTGCAAGGAGATCCAACCAGTCCATTCTGAAGGAGATCAGCCCTGGGATCTCTTTGGAAGGAATGATGCTAAAGCTGAAACTCCAGTACTTTGGCCACTTCATACGAAGAGTTGACTCATTGGAAAAGACTCTGATGCTGGGAGGGATTGGGAGCAGGAGGAGAAGGGGACAACAGAGGATGAGATGGCTGGATGGCATCACTGACTCGATGGATCTGAGTCTGGGTGAATTCTGGGAGTTGGTGATGGACAGGGAGGCCTGGTGTGCGGTGATTCATGGGGTCGCAAAGAGTCAGACACGCCTGAGCGACTGAACTGAACTGAACCCAAACCTCTTAATCCTGCTAGTTTACTCCCTACACCAGATCCAAAATCAAAGCACCTATTTCATGACTGTGTTCAGACCTTAGATATGACACCTAATCCCTTTAAACATAAAACTGATCAGCCTCTTACTGAACCCAAAGTCCCATCTTGGTTCATAGATGACAATGCCCAAAAACAAGCCCCATTTGGGGCTGAATACACTATAGTTCAAGGACAGCCCGACAAAGCTATCCCCCATCACCTCATCAAGTCAGTCACACTCACAACTCACACATCCTTACAACAGGCTGAACTGATAGCTCTTACACCAGCCTTGGCCCTAGCCAAAGACCAAAAGATAAACATTTACACTGACTCCAAATATGTCTATAACATATTACATTCTAACATTATAATCTAAAGAGAGAAGAGATTCCTCACTCAGAAGGACACACCTATTCTCAAGGCTTCTTTTATTTCTGAACTCCTCCATGCAGCTCAGCTCCCAAAACAAGCTGCTGTAATACATTGCCAGAGACATTAGTGACATAGTCCTATCTCCTTTTATGTCAATATAACAGATCATGACACAAAATGGCATGCCAGCCTCTGCTAGTCCTGTCTTTACTATTGCCCAAATTGACGAGTCTAACATCCACACATTACTTTCATATTTGCATTTCTTTTCCATCCCTCTGCAAAAGTACTTAAGGCTTTCCTTCAGAACTTTATTAAACTGACTAAAGATGATGTGACTTAGTTAAATAATCTGACCCAAACTTGTATCATTTGTCAGGGGACAAATCCTAATTCTAACATTTGCCCCCTTCCTTTCCCCACCCATGAAATCGACAGAAATCTTCCCACACAAAACTGGCAGGTAGATTTCACCCACATGTCACCTGTAAAAAGGGTTAAATTTCTCCTAGTCTTTGTAGATGCATTTTCTAGACAGATTGAAGCTTTCCTGACTACTAACAAAAGAGCCCCTACTGTGGCTCAGCTTATTCTTACTGAAATCCTCCCAAGGTTTGAAATGACTTCCTCCCTCCAGTCTGACAATGGGCCCAAGTTCACATCCCACATCACCCAAAATATTGCACAAGCCCTTCCAGTTCCTTAGAGGTTTCATTTTCCTTACCAACCCCCGTCTTCCAAAAAGGTTGAGAGAGCCAACCAAGTCCTAAAAGAAACTCTGAACAAATTAATGATCAAATTTCATCAAGACTGAATTAACTCTGCCCTTTAGCACTCTTAAAGGTCCGGGCCTTACCAAAAAATACACTTCAATATCAGTCCATTTGAGGCCATGTATGGGAGACCCATAATACCTTTAGATCTTCCCCCTTCCCAGGACAGTCCCAAAGTGCCTTCTCACCTTCCTTTTCCTTTACTTGTCCAGATACGAGATGCCCTTTGACAACATATGAATAACTTACTCCCTCGACCACACCCCAATCTTTCATACTCATCCCTTCAAATAGGAGACAAAGTCTATATGACAGTTCAGTCCCACTCAGATCTAACCCCAAAATGGCAGAGACCCTACACGGTAATTCTGCTGACCCCTACCGCTGCAAAATAAAAAAAATTAAAAAAATCACCCCTTGGGTACACATCACCCAGATAAAAAAGGTTATACAGCCCAATGATGAAAATGCTTGCCAGACTAATACTTATCAAGTTTCTCACACAGGCCCTACAACTCTAAAGTTCTCACAGTTTCCACTGGCCCCAATTGGCGATGGATGAGCCTGTCAGTTTCACAGCTACAATTATTCCTGAAACAACTTCTAGCAGATATCTGGGTCTCCAGTCCTCAAGGATCCATGCTTGAACACATTGAAGATTATGTCTCCACCCTGTGGCTACAGGAAACCTTTTATAACTTTTACCCCTTCTCAGGCCATTCATTTTTATCATCCTCCTACTCACCTTTGGGCCTTGTTTGTTTAATCTTTTCCAGAGATTCCTCCAAGACCGAATCTGAGCCATTTCTTGAGACCAAGTCAAGACTGTTCTTTTGCTTGAGACCCTTATGGCTAGAATAGAAAATCAACACTATGGGCTTTGAACTTCTTTCCTCCCAGACCACAAACCCCTGACCCTCATTTATCAGCATGAAGAAGCCCTGAACATTAATGACACCCACCTCTCTTTCTCTTTTTGTATATATTCCTTAGGGTCTGGAATGAAGGAAAGTTACATGGCTCAAAATAGCCTGGAGTTAAAACTCTCCTCCAGGTCCTCCCCACCAGTCTATGCAAAACAAAGAACTCTCTCACCTGAACAAAAAAAATGTACATTAAGGTTTATTACGCCCAGCTCCCAGCTGGTCCAGCCTCTGGTCTATCTCCAAAATTCCTTGCCCCAGCCATTTAAGAAATAACTGCTCCGAACAACCTTGGAGAAGAACAGGCCCCCTTAAGACAGTAACTTTCCACATACATGCCTATATATATTTACTCTTTTCTTGGATAAGCGCAGCAGCTCGCTAATGTGACTGCTGCCCCTTCTTGCCTCATTAAAGGTGATCTGTTCCTGTAAAGTGCCAATCTCGTTCTTTTGCTGAACCTCGTCTTCTCTAACTCCCTTACCTTACACCCTTATCCACAAAACACCAAGGCAGCCAAGGGCCGTCAGCTGTCATAACAACACATGTGCTCCCTCAGAGCCTTACTTTCTCATTTCATGTGGAAAGTAACAGCAATACCCTCAATGGTTAAGAAAGGTCACAAAAACGGCCAAGATCAACATTTGAACCAATGCCCGGCAATGATGTCTCCACCCCAAACGCCCTACAATACAAGGCAGAATCAGCTCCATGGCGGCTGCCGGTCACCAGTCTGACTGACTGTCACTCCCACCCACCCAGCCAAATTCATCCACCCTTCCCTCATTTTAAGCCGCAAACACTACAAAGCATTAAGACCATAATTGAGAAGGAGGCTCCAAGATCCACATTTAAACAAAGAAAATGTTCTTCAAGTTTCATCAGGCCATTATAATCACGTCCAACTCCAAACCTCAAAGTGCCTGAGAGATCTTCTCTGCCATCCACCCAGGTGCCCACAGACACGTCAAAGTGTCCATCAGGACACACCGTCTACCCGACTCTCCAAATCACACCTCAGACAGCCAAATACAAACAAATTTAGTAAAACTTACACTTTTGCTATCTTAGGAAAGGGAGCCACCACATTGAATCCTAACAGAGGAAAATGGTCTACGGAAGCCCCACAGGACAATCCAAACAGTCAGGAGCTTAAGCACACGCTAGCACTGGTGACCCACTCCAGTACTCTTGCCTGGAAACTTCCATGGATGAAGGAGCCTGGTAGGCTGCAGTCCATGGGAGCGCTGAGTTGGACACGACTGAGCGATTTCACTTTCACTTTTCACTTTCACGCATTGGAGAAGGAAATGGCAACCCACTCCAGTGTTCTTGCCTGGAGAATCCCATTGGAAGCCTGGTGGGCTGCTGTCTATGGGGTCGCACAGAGTCGGACATGACTGACGTGACTTAGCAGCAGCAGCAGCAGGGCTTCTTCCACAACTTTTCACACGCCTGCCTCCCAAGAAAATCATTGGTGGGCCTGCAGTGATTGACGGGGAGATTGGTCATTCCTCTCAGGTAGGTCTACTGGTGGGAAACTGTCCATTTCCCAAGGCCCAGCTGACGTAATGAAAGATCTGCTCGTATTTCTATGTCTTTCTATATCTGTGTCCATCCCTCAATGCCTACTTCTTAGGTCTTTGCATATACCTTTTGCTTTTGTTATCTTATACTTTGGAAAGCGTGCATATTCAGTTTACCCAGGCCTAGATCAATTACACCCCCTCCAGGAAGCCTTCCAAGTTTTTTGTCCTTCCAGGCAAAATGTGAGTTCATCCTTTTAGATAGGGACATGGAGATATATCAGAGCAAAGAGGCAGAGGACTTGTTTCTGAGCCCTGGGGTCAGATATTACAGGGCTGGGCATGATGTGAGGGACCCAAGGTTTGCATTTGGATATTTTGCAAGTCAGTTCAGGTTGCAGACGTTTGGGGAAGACAAGGGAACACTGACAACAGGCTAACGCTTAGAAGCTTGCTAAGATTGGTACCAGCCTTTTCAGGATTTTCATATTCTTTCCTGCTTTTCTATCTGTGAAAATCTTGTCCTTCCTACAAGGCCCAGGCATAAATCACTTCCCTAACTCTTTTCCTGAATTCATGTTCCCACCCCAACCACAAGAGCTATTTCTCCTATTGCTATAGGAAGAAAGATATGAGGATTTCATATCTTGGCTGAAAATGTCACTAAGCTTTACCGTTATCCAAACTGAGACTGGAAGCCCACTTCTTTCCAGAAGGCCTCTTACTGAGAGATTTCTGCACCTGCTCTCAATTTGTGAGTTGTACAAACAAGAAGGCACAGCTCTCCTAGGCTTGACTACCTTGAGTGTTTAACTCATTTACACTCTATATGGTGTGTGGACCACATAGCCTCTGGGTCCTGTACTGTATGGTCACAGTGCACAGTGCTCCTAGGAAAGATGATCTAATGCTAACACTGTTCTTTCCATGGGAAAGATAATTTAGGAGGGTATTTGAGGCTTCGTGGTGTTCACAGTGTTATGCAGCAGTCCATGATGTTGCCCTACCACTGTGATGGCTAATTTTATGTGCCAACTTGATTGGTCATGGAGCGTCCAAATTAAACATTATTTCTGGTTGTATCGTGAGGGTGTTTCTGGATGAGATGAGCATTTGAATTGATGACTTAATAAAATAGAAGGCCTTCCCCAAAGTGGGTAGGCATCATCCAATCTGTTGAGGGCCCAAATGGAATAAAAAGCAGAGAAAGGAAGAATTCTTCTCTATTTTTCCTATCTTGCTGCTTGAGATAGAACATTTCTCCTCATTTTCTCCTTCCTTTCAACTAGGATTCACACCACCAGCCTCCCTGGTTCACAGGCCTTCAGATTGGGACTGAATTATACCACTGGCTTTCCTGGCTTTATACCTTGTAGGCAGGACACTGTGGAATTTCTCAGCCTCCATAAATAGGGAACTAAACTCCTCAAGATAAATTTCCTTTACATATATATATATATGTGTGTGTGTGTGTGTGTGTGTGTGTGTGTATGAACTTCCTTCATAGCTCAGTTGGTAGAGAATCTGCCTGCAATGGAGAAGACCCAGGTTTGATTCCTGGATCAGGAAGATCCCCTGGAGAAGGAAATGGCAACCCACTCCAGTATTCTTGCCTGGAGAATCCCATGGGCATAGGAGCCTAGTGGGCTATAGTCCATGGGGTCACAAGAGTCGGACACGACTTAGTGACTAAACCAACAGCCAATATATATAGATAGATGTAGATATAAAGTGTCTCTTATTGGTTTTGTTTCCTTGAATAACTCTAATAAACCTGGAACATTGCAGCCAGCTGCAGCTGTTAGACTTGGCTTCATAGTCCTCAAATAGAACTCAGAAGAAACAGCAAAATCAAATATATGAAAATTAGTTCAAGACTATGGGTGAGGAAACTAAGATACCAGAAACAAACAGCCAGATATTGGCCCAGAGGGGTTTCTTTTCCACTAGATTAACTGCTCCTTTGCAAGCCCAGAGAAAGCTTACAGGTGAGCTCTTGTAGAACTGGGGTTGTTAGATGAGACTCTGACAAAGATCCAGAGGGCAGGAGAGTTTTGCAGGCTTTGTTCAGTAATCAGTAAGTATGATTAATCCACTTAGGGGGGGAAGACAAGCAAGACTGGGGCCATTGATGTGAATCCTGCCCCAGGATCTGCCAGGTCTTTCCCATGTGTTACTGTGCTTGTCCCTCTGACTGGCATCAGCAGATGGATACATGCTGGACCCTCTCAATCCCTGGCATACAATGACCACTACCACACAGGTCCTATCTTTCAGATCACCAGTGTCTCCTTGATCTGTGGTCACCATTCATTCTTTTTATTTTATTTTTCTCTTGCCTAACTGTGCAGCTTATGGGTTCTTAGTTTTCTGACCAGGGACCGAAGCTGGGCCCACAGCAGTGAAAGCACTGAGTTTTAACCACTGGACCACCAGGAACGTCCTGCCTTTCATTCTCGTCTCATTTATATTTCATTCCACGTTCATGGTCTGTCTGAAGAAAATAACGTTTTACCTACTGTGTACAGTACATGGGCTTGAGGTATGCTCTTGGGATTCATACCACAGTTATTCCTCCTATCAGCTGAATATCCTTCATTGTTTTGTGCCTTAGTTTCCTAATCAGTCCTGGGCTTCCCTGGTGGCTCAGACATTAAAGCGTCTGCCTGCAATGCAGGAGGCCCAGGTTCGATTTCTGGGTTGGGAAGATCCCCTGGAGAAGGAAATGGCAATCCACTCCAGCACTCTTGCCTGGAAAATCCCATGGATGGAGGAGCCTGATAGGCTACAGTCCATGGTGTTGCAAAGAGTCAGACATGACTGAATGACTTCACTTCACTTTCCTAATCAGTAGAGTGAGGATCCTAATAAAAACTATGTAATCAGGCTGCCATGACCCTTAGTGAGTTCATAAAAAGCATTTAGACCAGTGACTAACACACACTAAGCTTTCATGTAAGGACAACTAAGACTGTCACCTTATCACTATGCATGTCTCTGGTCAAATACAACCTCCTTTCTGGAGACATTCCCATGCTAGATCCACCAACACTAATCTACTTTCTCTGATTCTTTTTCTACTTATAATTCATGTGACATAATCCACATCTTACAACATATTGGCCAGTTTGCCAGTTGTTTTGTTCCACAATTATCACTTTCACCTATGCTAATGTCTTTGTTGACTTATTAACTTTTGCATGTCTTCATCTATATGTCTTGTTCTTAAAACTTTTACCATAAGTTTCCAATTCATCAGCTTAGTAGCTCAGTCTCTCCTGGTATAATATAGCTCAATATACAGCACAATACATATGAAGATTCAGTAACACATATGGGGACACTGAAATAGTACCTTTCATTAGGAGAGCCCTCATGATATTTGATTTTCCCTGTGAGAATTTCATAAACTCTCTTGTCCACTCACTGGTTTTACCAGAAGGCACAATGTGGGTGGTGCCCTGATAAGAGGAATTGGCAAAAATGTACTGAAGATTTGGTTCACTGTATCAGGCCCATCTGTCAAGAAAAGATGCACCAGGCTGAACTGTGTGTTGTAGAAGAGTTGATGTGGAACATGAGCAAGAAAGGAGGCAGTTTAAAGGATTAAGGAGGAGCAAGTGCCCAGGAGCAGGAATGTGAAAGAACATGACCTTCTCAGGGAAGAACACATATTCTGGCCTCATGGGAGAAGAGAGTTAATGATATAAACTGCAAAAGATAAAGGGAAAAAGATAAGTGGCCCATAACAAGGACACATGGGTTGGATGTGGTAAACTCCATTAAGATCCAATTTGCTTTTCAAATCTACCACTTGGGTAGATTTGGGTACCATTTGGGTGTCAGTGTGCAGAACAGATCAAAACAGAGGGTCAGCAGAAAAAGGGAGACTGAGAACCCATCGTGGCCTCGCTCAAACATCATGTGAGTCTTGCACGTGCACGAGCCCACCGTTTCTGCTGCCACGTGGAACAGGGTTGTGGATGTGGGTGCCGAAGGCCAGGACAATGGCATAGCCAGACAGGCAGTGTACCCAATCATCAACCACATGTTGGACCAGGTCAACGCCTGCCTGGACCACCAGGAAGAGAGGAATGACCACCTCCCTGGTTGCCTCCAAGAGTGCTTGAATCCAACTGGCAGGCCATCTTGAGATCCAACAGCTGCTCAGGGAGGCCCCAAGTGATTGGCAGCCCCTAGTGGAGCCCTCCTAGGGCCCCCGAGTCAGGACTCTACCCTGCCTGCCTGGATGAGCCAGGGTCTAGCCTGAGCCTTCACCACCTAGCTTAGGACTGGCCTCCAGATGTCCTAGGGGATCTACCTGCCTAGGTCATCCTCCTGCTACTTCCCTTTTGCATGTTTGGCACTCCCCCACCTCCTGGCATCCCCTCCTGGGGTCAGATGTTGGCCTGTGACCCACACAACTTGGCTCTCTGCCCAAATCCTGGATGCTCTTCACTCTGCCCAGGCCTTGAGTGTCCCCACTGAACTGGTCTCCATCAGCATGCACGTGCACACACACAGACACACATACACACACACACACACACAAACAAGTCATTTACATTCTCAACTTTATATAATATGTGCAAACCTCCTACAAAAGATGTCTCCTAAACTTAATCCACCCACGAATGGAATAAAAGTACCTGTTTTCCTGCATTCTGAATGTTAGATTTCCCAGCCATCATTGTACATCTTATCGGTGAAAGCCATGTCTTAATTTCTCTGGTTTGTATGTGTTTGAATAATATTTGAGGGCAGACTGAATAACATTTGAGTGAAAATGATATTAAATGTTCACTACACTTCTGTAACTATCCTCTGTAGATTGTCTGATCAAGACCTTGGCCCATCTATCAGTTGGTCAGTGTGAGAGTGTCCCTGGTAAACCCAGACATGTGCCTGGTTTCTGAACTGATGGCATTCTGGCTGAGGACTGTGCCCTTAACCTGTGAAGTTCAGCCTAAATATGGATAGTTAATGTCAGAATTGCCACCCTCCTTTTTCCCCTCATTTGATGGGTTCCATGCTGCCAAAAGCATAGGGCTGGGCCAGGGTGTAGAAATTGTGGTGGGTCATTTTCTGGGACTTGGGTCAGTCACCGAGTAAACCGAACATCTGGAAGTGTAATGGCTGCCCAAAGTTGACCCAGTTCACTTGTATGAATCAGCAGAGAAACTCAGACCACATATAGCAGGAACCGGACCTTCTTGTCTGTGACACTGTGGCAAGAGACTAGGATGCAATTGTAGCCTGTGTCCCTAGCTTGTATCCCTGGGATACAGATAGATGGATAGATCAATCGCTGGAGGGATATAGAAACAGAAAAAAAAAAAAGGGAGAGAGGAGGAAGGCTGAGAGGACACCAGCACAGGAAGCAAGGCACAGACTAGCTTGCATTTGCTTGTGTCTGGAGGAGACTTGTGCCCTAGGGCCTTCCAAGATATTCACAGCCTCTCCAGTCTGAGTCCACCCTTGCTGCAGGCCTCACCAGAATCCCTGAATGCCTGGAGAACCATCCTTAATGACATGAGATGACCACCAGTCACTCCCAAAATCTTGGCAGAAAGGTGCTCCATGCCTTTCTAGTCTTGGCATACCTGGGGTGGGAGAAAGAACCAGAACAAAAAGCAGAAAAGGAACCCAGTATGGGTAGGCCCCTACTCATCCCTTTTTCCTATAGGATTCCTGTCACCCAGTCATTCATCTCCAAGTTGACACCACATTTAAGGAAAAAGGAGGGTAGAAGGAGGCAGGGACCCCCTGCTCTGAGTCTGTGTGTGGTGGTGGTGGTGGGGTTGATGGGGGAGGGGAACACTGAGTGTTACTGATTTAAGAGATTCTTGATCACCAAAATAACAGAGTTCCAAAAGTGCACACATGGTCCAGGAGTTATGTCAACTGCTACATGCACATGCCTGTGCAGTGAGACCCTACTCCTTAGTGCCAGGATAGCCAGTGTTTTGCATAGATGCTCTTTCAGCATCATATTTATCCCCACAGCAATAGTTATGAGGGAGACACATATAGCCTGGCCAATAAAGCACCCTCAATAAATGGAAAAAATTATGCACACTCCTCTCAAGTCTTCCCCAGGTCCAAAATCCCTTGTTCTACAAAACACAAAAAAATTGTCAATTGATTATTTAATTAATACCTGCCAATCCTGTATTCAGAGTACAGATGAGAAGAGGGACCCGCCCCCCCACCCCTGCAATCTCAGCCTGTTTCTCTCCCAGCTGCTGACTTGGACTTGCATAGCTAAGTCGGGTAGCTCACATCTTAATGGATAAGTCATTCTTTAACATGCTGCTGCTGCTGCTGCTGCAGTAGGTCATAATACTGAGATAAATAAGTAAATTCCAGCTGTGATGACAGTACAGAGGATTTCTACAACCTTATCCTGAGGAACCCCTTGGGCAGGAGGTGACATGTTGCAGCTTTGGGGGACCCCTAGACCGGGGTGGGAAGAGGTGAGTTTGCTGAGAGCCACAGCCTATAAGATCTTTATGAATAATCTGGGAGAGACCTGAGCCCACCACTCAGCGGGCACATCTTCAATCAGGACAGACCATAACAGTCTTGCTTTCTTTTCCACAGGAGGACGATTTCAGTGAACACAAGGTTTTAACGACCTCCCTCCGCCCTCCCTGCCTCAGCCGTCTTTGCGCCCAATGTGCCGCCACACACTCTACTGCCGCATTAGCCATGTGGGTGCAGGAGCCCACTTGTCTGGAGGCCAGGTGGAACAGGGTGTGCCTATGGATATCCACACGGAAGGCAAAGACAACGACTTCACCCGAGAAGCAGTACAGGCAGCCATCAACGCCATGTTGGGCCAGGTCAACACCTGCCTGTACCACCTGGAGGAGTGGAATGACCACCTCCCTGAACGCCTCCAGGAGTGCTTGAATCTAACTGGCAGATACATCTTGAGTTCCAGCAGCTGCTCAGGGAGGCCCCAAGGGATTGGCAGCCCCTAGTGGAGCCCTCCAAGGGCCCCGGGGCCAGGCCTCAACCCTGTCTGCGTGAGCCAGGCTCTGGCCTGAGCCCTTCATCACCTGGCTTAGGACTGGCTTCCAGATGTCCTGGGGGATCTGCCTGCATGGGCCATCCTTCTGGTTCTTCCCTTTGAGGGCCTGGCATAACCCCACCTCCAGGCATCCCTACCTGGGGTCAGGTGTGGGCCTGTGGCCCACCCAACTTGCCTGCCTGCCCAACTCCTGGATGCTCCCCCCTCTGCCTAGTTTCATTAGGCAGATTGAGAGTTATCTTAACGTTCTCTGGAATTAGTATTCCTGCACCATGCTGTCAATTGAATGGCTATTTCATAAAATGTTGTCTGCAGGCTGCTCTACAAAGGGTTTGTAAATTTACTATTAGAAATTTTATACAATGTGTGTAGAGTTTTTTTTTTTTTTTTAAGCACAAAACAATTCTGCCATTCAGTTACCTTTTTGATTCTGTCCATTCATACTCTGGTAATGAGTGTTACATATTGAAAAATCCCTAATACTCAAGGGACTGGATTCTAATACAAAATGGACCAGGAACTTATTGTGTGCTTCCAGATTTTTGTTCCCATTACTTCTGATGTTCTCCAGAACCATGCTGGGCCAGTTCTCGTATCCCTACCCTTAGCAGGAGTAGGAGATACCCCCCCTCCCCCACCACACAATATCCAGGCATGTATCTGTCATCCTCATGAAGTGGCCAGAAGGATCACTTCACCTAGGAAGATGTCAGATTACCTACCATCCTTCTTACCTTAACAAAGGGAGAACTTCAATTCTGGCCTGGAGATCCCTCACCTTGCCACCCCACACCATCATCAATGCCCCAGATTACTGAGCCCAGAGTCCAACTCCGTACCTGATGTGATGCACACACAGAGCCACATCTTTATCAATCATGCTTGGAGTTATCACAAATAATAACATCTACAAGTGGGAGCTTTTCCATCATACACATTTTATTGAGAAACAAAATTTTACAAATTGAAAATATTTTACACAATTTTCTATTCCCCTCTGACAGAGTAGAACAGTACAACTTCCACTTGCCAAGACTGATGCGATCAGCATAGCAACTGAAACCATCTGTAAACAAGGCCACTGGTTATATTCCCTACTGCAAATGACCACAGAGAACTCGCCACAAGGGCACAGGTATTGGTAAAATATAAGCGAGCTGGAGGGTGAACAATGGCTCCTACTTATTCCTTTTCCTTGCAGTACCTTTGGCACAAGTTCCACTGAAGGAAGTTCCCTGTGGCCTGAGTTTGGCCAGGGTGGGACAATCACAATTTGCAGGGGACAGACACCTGGGGGGACGTGGTATCTCATGTTAGGATATTGGAGGGCAAATACAAAGTGACATAAGAAAAAAGGTTTAATTATCCCCATTGTAAAGTGAGAGCACGCTTTCACCCCCCCCCCATTTGCTTTAGAAGGTTTACTTTAGAAAACTTGTCAGTTCTTTCTCTGCCTCTTTGCAATATGTGGAAATCGTTTTAAAAAGCACAATAAACCTCTTGGTAATTTGACAACCCAGGAATGCTCCTTTAAGGACCTGGAAGCAAAAATCCTTGCAGAGGGGGAGAACTAGGTAAAGAGGGAACAACTTAAGCAGTTGAAACCAGAAACTGCTAGACCTTCTGGACAATCAAAAAAATGACCATCAAAGCAGTGCACCAGAGTCAATAAAGCTGCAGGACAAGATCATGAAAAGGTGAGGGCAGGCAGCATCTCAGGAGGATTACAGCTTCCTCAGAAGCAAGAGGTGTTCCTTCTCAGAACTCCCTCATGTTATGTCATTGTGCAACAGTATAAAACGTTATAAACAACGTTAAACGGTGCACAGAAAGAGAAGTGGTAGCAAGGGGAAGGGTTTCTTATCTCTCCTTGCTATTCTTTGGAACTCTGCATTCAAATGGGCATATCTTTCCTTTTCTCCTTTGCCTTTAGCTTCTCTTTTCTCAGCTATTTTAAGGCCCCTTCAGAGAACCATTTTGGCTTTTTGCATTTCTTTTACTTGGAGATGATCTTGGTCACTGACTCCTGTACAATCTCATGAACCTCGATACTTATTGAGGTATTGTTCTCCAAAATATACAAACAGCTCATGTAGGCCAGTATAAAAACAAAACAAAACAAAACTCAATAAAAAAACAGGCAGATCTAAATAGACATTTTTTTCCAAATAAGACATGCAGATGGCCAAAAAACACATGAAAAGATGCTCAACATCACTAATTATTTGAGAAATTCACATCAAAACTAAATTGAGGTATTACTTCACATCAGTCAGAAGAGTCATCATCCAAAAATCTACAAACAATAATTTCTGGAGAGTGTGTGCAGAAAAGGTAACCTTCTTGCACTGTCAGTCGGCATGTAAACTGGTAGAGCCACTATGGTGAACCACTGTTTTAGTGGTTTTAAAACTAAAAAAAAAAAGAATTACCATATGACCCAGCACCTCACTGGTGGGCATATTCCTGGAGAAAACCTTAATTCCAAAAGATACATGCACTCCAATCTTCATTGCAACACTCTTTACCATAGCCAAGATATTCAACATTTTTTAATCATAGCAAAAATGGAAAAAAAAAAAAGAAAAAATATTGAAGCAAACAGTCTCTAATCATGGGATCCAATTACTAGGTATTTGTAAAAGTAAATGCTTAAAGATAATCAAACAAAGCAAGAATCAAGTATCAAAACCAAATTGTATGTTAGCATTCAAATAACAGAAAAGGTGATTTTATACTAAAGGAAGAAGCATGCCCTCATCTTCCCATCACAGGAACTCGGAATTCTGAGCCAATGGTAAAGTGAGATCATGGGTGATTTTTTTTTTCTTTCTTTGTATTTTTCTGGCAACTTTATGTTTTCTGTTATGAGCATGTATCAATTTTTAATAAAGCTATACAGTATCTGTTCCAACATGTGTAGAATACATCTGGATTCTATAAATTACATTGATAAGTATTCTTCTGTTTCTCCACGAGAGGGCGGCAAAAGCACAGTAAATATTTATTCATACACATATATATGCGAGAATACATCTGGATTTTATAAATTGCAATCATAAGCATTCTTCTATTTCTCCACTAGAGGGCAGCATAAGCACAATAAATATTTATTCTAACCCATGTATCTCTGGAGAGTCCCTTGGACTGCAAGGAGCTCAAACCAGTCAATCCTAAATAAATCAGTCCTGAATATTCATTTAAAGGACTGATGCTGAAGCTGAAACTTCAATTCTTTGGCTACCTGATGTGAAGAATTGACTCACTGGAAAAGACTGATGCTGGGAAATACTGAAGGCAGGAGGAGAAGGGGAAGACAGAGGATGAGATGGTTGGATGGCATCACTCACTTGATGGACCTGAGTTTGAGCAAGCTCTGGGAGTTGGTGATGGATAGGGAAGTCTGGCATGCTACAGTTCATGGGGTCGCAAAGAGTCAGACACGACTGAGCGACTGAACTGAACTGACTGATAGATGTGTGTGTATATATATATATATATATATATATATATATGTAATACTAATACAGCCTCAAAATGGACATACTATACCAAGAGTGGTATACTAAACACATTTTAATAATATATTCGTAAAAATAACCACAGATTAATATCCCTATGAATGGTTAAAAAGATCCAAGAATCTGTACAGCTACAACAATAAGGCCATTTGAGGCAATATGCATGGACCGAGAGATGATCATCCTAAGAGAAGTGAGTCACACATAGAAAGACAAACACCAAATATCACTTAAATGTGAAATCAAAGATATGACACAAATGAATATATGTATGAAACAGAAACACACTCTTGGACATAGAGAACAGACTTGTGGCTTCCAAGGCAGAGAGCATTGGGGGAGGGATGGAGGAAGAAACTGGGTTTAAGAGATATAAACTAGAGTATATGGAATGGATAGACAAGTTCCTACTGTAGAGCACAGAGAACTATATTCAGTATCCTATGATAAATCATAATGGAAAAGAATATATATATGGGACTTCCCTGGCTGTCCAGTGGTTAAGATTCCACATTTCCACATGAGGGAATGCACATTCAATCCCTGGTCAGGGAACTAATTCCACATGCTGCACAGTGTATACAAAAAAAAGAAAGAAAGAAAGAAAAAGACTAAATAAAAGAATGTACACACATACACAATATATATACAAATGTATGTGTATAACCGAATCACTTTGCTGTAAAGAAGAAATTAACACATTGTAAATCAACTATACTTCAATTAAAAAGTAACATGGAGTCAGGAGGCGGTCGGATTCTGGCCGAAGTGGCTCTGTTACCTGGGAGAGCTGAAGGAGTGTACACAGAGGTACTGTGCCAGCGCCCTGGACCGGAGATCTACACAATCTAAACATTAAACAGAACAGTCGCTTCAAATCCCTGAGAATTTCAGAATGACTGACACTTCTGAAGCTGTTCCAAATTTTGAAGAGATGTTTGCCAGTAGATTCACAGAAGATGACAAAGAATACCAAGAATACTTAAAACGCCCTCCTGAGTCCCCTCCGATTGTTGAGGAATGGAATAGCAGAGCTGGTGGCAGCCTGAGAAATAGAGGCAATCGGTTGCAAGATAACAGACAGTTTAGAGGTAGGGATAGCAGACGGGGGTGGCCAAGTGACAATCGATCCAATCAATGGCATGGACGATCCTGGGGTAACAATTACCCGCAGCACAGACAAGAACCTTACTACCCCCATCAATATGGACACTATGGTTACAACCAAAGGCCTCCCTATGGCTACTACTGATAGAAGTGTCACCAACTTTTAGTAAAATTATTTACTCTGTTAACATGACAAAAGTTTACATTGTGTCTTTTGTTGGTCATAGTTTTACATCTGATTGTAGAAAATGGATTGTTAATTTTTTGGAACTTGGGACTTTTAAAAAATTTGCTCTTACTGGAGAGACATGATGGTTGCTGGAAATAAATACTCCCCTAAAAAGGTTGTGGGTTATATTGCTTGACTTCTACCTCAGATTCATCTTTGTTTCATGACTTAATAGTGTTTTGAATGTTGTATATAATTTTCCTTGTTAGACCTTCAGGAGTTGTCTTTGTTTTACACAGAAATAAAAATTTTATGTAGAAAATGCTTGCTTTTAATTTGTAAGATGAAATATCCCTACGCTCAGATGTGTGCATTCCTCAAATTTTACACAGGGAGTACAGTCGGCTCCTAAATGCACCACTATGCCTACTTATGATGTGTTGTACCCAGTAGTAATTGAAAGGTAAAACAACTGCAGTATATTTCATTTGGCTTTTGTTGTTATGTGAATGTGGAACTTTGTAGTTACTCTATAGGTATGAGTCATCTTCACAATCATTTTGGTCTCTTTTTAGAGGGATATCAAGAATAAAGCTATAAAATCAGGAAGGAAAAAAAAAAAAGTAACATGACTGGGGAAAAAAAGATTGGTATATTTCATTGTATGTAAAGTTTATATCCAAAGAAAATTGCTGTAAACAAACACAGCTCACTATTTAATGGCAGGCTTGCTGAAATACTAAAGGAGACACACACTGATGTCTGCAATTTACCACAAAATGCAACAAGGAAAAAGATCGAGTGTTGATTGGAAATAGGGATGGACAAATGGATAGATAGGTCACAAAGGAAGTATTGTAAAATGGTTACAAAACCAGAACCCTATATATGCTGTCTACAAGAGACCCACCTCAAACCAAGGGACACATACAAAGTGAAAGTGAAGGGCTGGAAAAGGATATTTCATGCAAATGGAAACCAAGAGAAAGCAGTTCAATTCAGTTCAGTCGCTCAGTCGTGTCCAACTCTTCGTGACCCCATGAATCACAGCACGCCAGGCCTCCCTATCCATCATCAACTCCCAGAGTTCACTCAGACTCACGTCCATCGAGTCAGTGATGCCATCCAGCCATCTTATCCTCTGTCGTCCCCTTCTCCTCCTGCCCCCAATCCCTCCCAGCATCAGAGTCTTTTCCAAAGAGTCAACTCTTCGCATGAGGTGGCCAAAGTACTGGACTTTCAGCTTTAGCATCATTCCTTCCAGAGAAATCCCAGGGCTGATCTCCCTCAGAATGGACTGCTTGGATCTCCTTGCAGTCCAAGGGACTCTCAAGAGTCTTTTCCAACACCACAGTTCAAAAGCATCAATTCTTCGGTGCTTAGCCTTCTTCACAGTCCAACTCTCACATCTATACATGACCACAGGAAAAACGATAGCCTTGACTAGACAGATCTTTGTTGGCAAAGTAATGTCTCTGTTTTTGAATATGCTATCTAGGTTGGTCATAGCTTTCCTTCCAAGGAGTAAGCGTCTTTTAATTTCATGGCTGCAGTCACCATCTGCAGTGATTTTGGAGCCCCCCAAAAAATAAAGTTTGACAATGTTTCCCCATCTATTTCCCATGAAGTGAATGGACCGTATGCCATGATCTTTGTTTTCTGAATGTTGAGCTTTAAGCCAACTTTTTCACTCTCCACTTTCACTTTCACCAAGAGGCTTTTTAGTTCCTCTTCACTTTCTGCCATAAGGGTGGTGTCATCTGCATATCTGAGGTTATTGATATTTCTCCCGGCAATCTTGATTCCAGCTTGTGCTTCTTCCAGTTCAGCATTTCTCATGATGTACTCAGCATATAAGTTAAAAAAAGCAGGGTGGTAATATACAGCCTTGATGTACTCCTTTTCCTATTTGGAACCAGTCTGTTGTTCCATGTCCAGTTCTAACTGTTGCTTCCTGACCTGAATACAGATTTCTCAAGAGTCAGGTCAGGTGGTCTGGTATTCCCATCTCTTTCAGAATTTCCCACAGTTTATTGTGATCCACACAGTCAAAGGCTTTGGCATAGTCAATAAAGCAGAAATAGATGTTTTTCTGGAACTCTCTGGCTTTTTCCATGATCCAGTGGATGTTGGCAATTTGATATCTGGTTCCTCTGTCTTTTCTAAAACCAGCTTGGACATCTGGAAGTTCACGGTTCACGTATTGCTGAAGCCTGGCTTGGAGAATTTTGAGCATTACTTTACTAGCATGTGAGATGAGTGCAATTGTGCAGTAGTTTGAGTATTCTTTGGCATTGCCTTTCTTTGGGATTGGAATGAAAACTGACCTTTTCCAGTCCTGTGGTCACTGCTGAGTTTTCCAAATTGGCTGGCATATTGAGTACAGCACTTTCACAGCATCATCTTTCAGGATTTGAAATAGCTTAATTGGAATTCCATCACCTCCACTACCTTTGTTTCTAGTGATGCTTTCTAAGGCCCATTTGACTTCACATTCCAGGATGTCTGGCTCTAGATGAGTGATCACACCATCGTGATTATCTGGGTTGGAAGATCTTTTTTGTACAATTCTTCTGTGTATTCTTGCCACCTCTTCTTGATATCTTCTGCTTCTGTTAGGTCCATAACTTTCCTGTTCTATATCGAGCCCATTTTTGCATGAAATGTCCCCTTGGTATCTCTAATTTTCTTAAAGAGATCTCTAGTCCTTTTCATTCTGTTGTTTTCCTCTATTTCTTTGCATTGATCGCTGAGGAAGGCTTTCTTATCTCTTCTTGCTATTCTTTGGAACTCTGCATTCAGATGCTTATATCTTTCCTTTTCTCCTTTGCTTTTCGCTTCTCTTCTTTTCACAGCTATTTTTAAGGTCTCCCCAGACAGCCATTTGCTTTTTTGCATTTCTTTTCCATGGGGATGGTCTTGATCCCTGTCTCCTGTACAGTGTCATGAACCTCATTCCATAGTTCATTAGGCACTCTATCTATCAGATCTAGGCCCTTAAATCTATTTCTCACTTCCATTGTATAATCAATATCAGATTAAATTGACTTTGAAATAAAGGCTGTGAAAAGAGACAAAGAAGGACAGAACACAATGATCAAAGGATCAATCCAAGAAGAAGATATAGCAATTATAAATATATATGCACTCAACATAGGAGCACCTCAATACATAAGGCAAATGCTAACAAGTAGGAAAGGGGACATTAACAGTAACACAATAATAGTGGGAGACTTTAATACCTGACTCACACCTATGGATAGACCAACCAAACAGAAAATTAAAAAGGAAACACAAACATTAAGTAATACAATAGACTAGTTCAGTTCAGTCACTCAGCCGTGTTCCACTCTTTGTGACCCCATGGACTGCAGCATGCTGGGCCTCCCTGTCCATCACCAACTCCAGGAGTTTACTCAAACTCATGTCCATTGAGTCGGTGATGCCATGAAACCGCCTCATCCTGTGTGGTCCCATTCTCTTTCCTCCTTCAATCTTTCCCAGCATCAGGGTCTTTTCCAAAGAGTCAGTTCTTCGCATCAGGTGGCCAAAGAATTGGAGTTTCAGCTTCTGCATCAGTCTTTCCAATGAACACTGAGGACTGATTTCCTTTAGGAGGGACTGGTTGGATCTTCTTGCTGTCCAAGGGACTCTCAAGAGTCTTCAACAACACTACAATTCCAAAGCATCAGTTCCTTGGCACTCAGGTTTCTTTATAGTCCAACTCTCACATCCATACATGACTACTGGAAAAAACATAGCTTTTACTACATGGATCTTTGTTGGCAAAGTAATGTCTCTGCTTTTTAATATGCTGTCTAGGTTGGTCATAACATTTCTTCCAAGGAGTAGGCGTCTTTTCATTTCATGGCTGCAGTCACCATCTGCAGTGATTTTTGAGCCTCCCAAAATAAAAGCTGTCACTATTTCCATTGTTTTTCCATCTATTTGTCATGAAGTATTGGGACCAGATGCCATGATTTTAGTTTTCTTAGACTCTTAGTTTAGCTATCCTTAATTAGCTTTCTATGGCAGAAAGTGAAGAGGAACTAAAAAGCCTCTTGATGAAAGTGAAAGAGGAGAGTGAAAAAGTTGGCTTGAAGCTCAACATTCAGAAAACTAAGATCATGGCATATGGTCCCATGATTTCATGGGAAATAGATGGGAAAACAGTGTCAGACTTTATTTTTCCCTTGGCTCTGTTCAATTTATTTATGTGTCCAACAATGGTATTATTCATTCTATTACAGTATGCTGGATTTCTGACATTTTCTTTTAACATATTCTTAGCATTTCCATCTTTCTACCAACATTGCTTATCTATTCTTGCACATTATCCACTTTTTCTATTAGAGCTATTAACATTTTAATTAAAGTTATTTTAAATTCCCTGTCTGATAATTCCAAAATCTGTATCATACCTGAATCTTATTGTGATGATTTGTTAGCCTCGTTAGACTGTGTTTTGTTCTTGCCTTTTAGGGTGGTTTGTAATGTTTTGTTGAAATGTAGATGATATATCAAGTAATTTGGACGATGTTAATTAGAATTCCCCAGGGAGACAGACCAAAACATTCATTCAGGTTTTCCCATAAGATGTTATGGACTATATATATTATATTACATATATTTCATGAACCTTGAAAGAAGTAATTGATAAGTTGGGCTTCATTAAATTGAAAAACTTCTGTTCTATAAAATGCAATGTCCAGACCATGAGAAGACAAGCCATAGATTGGGAGAAAATATTTGTAAAAGCCATATTTGATAAAGGACTGTTATCCAAAGCATACAGAGAACCCTTAATACTCAAAAATCAAATTTAAAAAATCTGAATACAAAATGAATCAAAGATCTTAACAGACACTGTGCTGAAGAAGATATATGCTATGCTATGCTAAGTCACTTCAGTCGTGTCCGACTCTGTGCGACCCCATAGACGGAAGCCCACCAGGCTCCCCCGTCCCTGGGATTCTCCAGGCAAGAACACTGGAGTGGGCTGCCATTTCCTTCTCCAATGCATGAAAGTGAAAAGTGAAAGTGAAGTCACTCAGTTGTGTCCGACTCTTAGCGACCCCATGGATTGCAGCCTAACAGGCACCTCTGTCCATGGGATTTTCCAAGCAAGAGTACTGGAGTGGGGTGCCATTGCCTTCTCTGGAAGAAGATACATAGAAGGGGAAAAATATGAAAAGATACTCCACATCAGGGAATATGTCATCAGAGAAATGCAAAATAACACAACAGTGAGATACCATTACACACCTATTAGAATGACCAAAATCCAAAACACTGACAACACCAAAGGATGTGAAGTAAGGATGTAAAACAATAAGCACTCTTTTTAAAATTAATTAATTTATTTTAATTTCAGGCTAATTACTTTACAATATTGTGGTGGTGTTTGCCATATACTCACATGAATCAACACGGGTGTACCTGTGTCCCTGTCCCAAGCCCACTCCCACCTAACTCCCCATCCCTTTCCTCTGGGTTGTCCCAGTGCACCAGCTCTGAGTGCCCTGCTTCATGTATCGAACTTGGACTGGTCATCTATTTCACATATGGTAAAATAATGTTTCAATGCTATTCTCTCAAATCATCCCACCCTCACCTTCTCCCAGAGTGCAAAAGTCTTATTCACTACAGGTGAAAATGCAACACAATACAGCCACCTTAGAAGACAGTCTTGTGTTTCTTACAAAACCAAGCATATGTTTAACATACAGTCAAGCAATTGTGCTGGTTGGTATTTATCCAAAGAAGTTGAAACTTAAGTCCATAAAAAATAATTTATATACAAATATTTGTGAAAGACTTATTCATAATTGTGAAAACTTGGAGGCAACCAAGAGGTCCTTCAGTAGGTGAATGGATAAACTGTGGTACATTCAGATAATGCAATATTAATCAGTCCTAAAAAGTAATGAGCAATGAAGCCATGAAAGACGTGGGGAAATCTTAAATGCATACTACTAGGTGAAACAAACTAATGTGAAAAGGCTACTTGCTGTATGATTCCAACTATACAGCATTATGAAAAAAAGCAAAATTCTAAAGAGTGAAAAGTTCAGTGGTGACAGAGGGGTGTGGAGGGATGAATAGGCAGAACACAGATAATTTTTAGGTCAGTGAAATTAGTCTGTATGATACTATAATGATGGATATATGTCATTATACAGGAGGCCAAATCCATGGACTATGCAATACCAAGAGTGAGCCCTAATATGGATTAAAGAATTTGTGTGAAAATGATCTACCAATGCAGATTCATCAATTGGAACAAATGTACCACACTTGTAGGGGCTGTTGAGAATCATTTCAGTTCCATTGCCTTATTGCGTTTGACTCTGTGATCCTATGGACTTCAGCACACCAAGCTTCTTTGTCCATCACCAACTGCTAGGGTTTACTTAGACTCATGTCCATTGAGTCGGTGATGCCACCCAACCACCTCACACTCTATTGTCACCTTCTCCTTCTGCCTTCAATAGTTCCAATGAATATTTAGGACTGGTTTCCTTTAGGATAGACAAGTTGGATCTCCTTGCTGCCCAAGGCACTATCAAGAGTCTTCTCCAACACCACAATATTTAGGACTGATTTCCTTTAGGATAGGCAGGTTGGATCTCCTTGCTGTCCAAGGGACTCTCAAGAGTCTTCTCCAACACCACAGTTCAAAAGCATCAATTTGTACGTGCTCAGTTTTCTTTATAGTCTAACACTCACATCCATACATGACTACTGGTAAAACCGTAGCTTTGACGAGATGGATTTTTATTGGAAAAGCAAAGTCTCTGCTTTTTAATATGCTGTCTAGGTTGGTCATAACTTTTCTTCCAAGGAGCAAGCCTCTTTTAATTCCATGGCTGCAGTCACCATCTGCAGTGATTTTGGAGCCCAAAAAGATAAAGTCTGTCACTGTTTCCATTGCTTGCCAGTTTCTTTTCCATGAAGTGTTGGGACCAGATGCCATGATCTTAGTTTTCTGAATGTTGAGTTTTAAGCCAACATTTTCACTCACATCTTTCACTTTCATCAAGAGGCTATTTAGTTCTTCTTCACTTTCTGCCATAAGGGTGGTGTCATCTGCATATCTGAGGTTATTGATATTTCTCCTGGCAATCTTAATTCCAGCTTGTGCTTCATCCAGCCAGGCTTTTCTTATGATGTACTCTGCATATAAGTTAAACAAGCAGGATGACAATATACAGCCTTCATGTACTCCTTTTCCAATTTGAAACCAGTCTGTTTTTTCATGTCCAGTTCTAACTGTTGCTTCTTGATCTGCATGGTTGGTATTCCCATGTCTTTAAGAAGTTTCTACAGTTTTCTGTGATCCACACAGCCAAAGGCTTTGGCATAGTCAAGAAAGCAGAAGTAGATGTTTTCCTGGAATTCTCTTGCTTTTGCGATGTTCCAGCAGATGTTGACAATTTGATCTCTTGTTTCTCTGTCTTTTCTAAATCCAGGTTGTACATCTGGAAGTTCACCATTCTCGTATTGTTGAAGCCTGTCTTTCAGAATTTTAAGCATTACTTTGCTAGCATGTGAGATGAGTGCAAATGTGCAGCAGTTTAAACATTCTTTGGCATTTCCTTTCTTTGGGATTGGAATGAAAACTGACCTTTTGCAGTCCAGTGGTCTTGATGAGTTTTCCAAATCTGCTGGCATATTGAATGCAGCACTTTCACAGCATCATATTTTAAGTTTTTTTTTTTTTCACTTCCAATTTTATTTTATTTTTAAACTTTACATAATTGTATTAGTTTTGCCAAATATCAAAGTGAATCCGCCACAGGTATACATGTGTTCCCCATCCCGAACCCTCCTCCCTCCTCCCTCCCCATACCATCCCTCTGGGCCGTCCCAGTGCACCAGCCCCAAGCATCCAGCGTCATGCATCGAACCTGGACTGGTAACTCGTTTCCTACATGATATTTTACATGTTTCATTGCCATTCTCCCACATCTTCCCACCCTCTCCCTCTCCCACAGAGTCTATAAGACTGTTCTATACATCAGTGTCTCTTTTGCTGTCTCGTACACCGGGTTATTGTTACCATCTTTCTAAATTCCATATATATGCGTTAGTATATTGTATTTATGTTTTTCCTTCTGGCTTACTTCACTCTGTATAATGGGCTCCAGTTTCATCCACCTCATTAGAACTGATTCAAATGAATTCTTTTTAATGGCTGAGTAATACTCCATTGTGTATATGTACCACAGCTTTCTTATCCATTCATCTGCTGATGGACATCTAGGTTGCTTCCACGTCTTGGCTATTATAAACAGTGCTGCGATGAACATTGGGGTACACGTGTCTCTTTCCCTTCTGGTTTCCTCAGTGTGTATGCCCAGCAGTGGGGTTGCTGGATCATAAGGCAGTTCTATTTCCAGTTTTTAAAGGAATCTCCACACTGTTCTCCATAGTGGCTGTACTAGTTTGCATTCCCACCAACAGTGTAAGAGGGTTCCCTTTTCTCCACACCCTCTCCAACATTTATTATTTGTAGACTTTTGGATCGCAGCCATTCTGACTGGTGTGAAATGGTACCTCATAGTGGTTTTGATTTGCATTTCTCTGATAATGAGTGATGTTGAGCATCTTTTCATGTGTTTGTTAGCCATCTGTATGTCTTTTTTGGAGAAATGTCTATTTAGTTCTTTGGCCCATTTTTTGATTGGGTCATTTATTTTTCTGGTGTTGAGCTGTAGGAGTTGCTTGTATATTTTTGAGATTAGTTGTTTGTCGGTTGCTTCATTTGCTATTATTTTCTCCCATTCTGAAGGCTGCCTTTTCACCTTGCTAATAGTTTCCTTTGATGTGCAGAAGCTTTTAAGGTTAATTAGGTCCCATTTGTTTATTTTTGCTTTTATTTCCAATATTCTGGGAGGTGGGTCATAGAGGATCCTGCTGTGATGTATGTCGGAGAGTGTTTTGCCTATGTTCTCCTCTAGGAGTTTTATAGTTTCTGGTCTTACGTTTAGATCTTTAGTCCATTTTGAGTTTATTTTTGTGTATGGTGTTAGAAAGTGGTCCAGTTTCATTCTTTTACAAGTGGTTGACCAGATTTCCCAGCACCACTTGTTAAAGAGATTGTCTTTAATCCATTGTATATTCTTGCCTCCTTTGTCGAAGATAAGGTGTCCATATGTGCGTGGATTTATCTCTGGGCTTTCTATTTTATTCCATTGATCAATATTTCTGTCTTTGTGCCAGTACCATACTGTCTTGATAACTGTGGCTTTGTAGTAGAGCCTGAAGTCAGGTAAGTTGATTCCTCCAGTTCCATTCTTCTTTCTCAAGATCGCTTTGGCTATTCGAGGTTTTTTGTATTTCCATACAAATTGTGAAATTATTTGTTCTAGCTCTGTGAAGAATACTGTTGGTAGCTTGATAGGGATTGCGTTGAATCTATAAATTGCTTTGGGTAGTATACTCATTTTCACTATATTGATTCTTCCAATCCATGAACATGGTATATTTCTCCATCTATTAGTGTCCTCTTTGATTTCTTTCACCAGTGTTTTATAGTTTTCTATATATAGGTCTTTAGTTTCTTTAGGTAGATATATTCCTAAGTATTTTATTCTTTCCGTTGCAATGGTGAATGGAATTGTTTCCTTAATTTCTCTTTCTGTTTTCTCATTATTAGTGTATAGGAATGCAAGGGATTTCTGTGTGTTGATTTTATATCCTGCAACTTTACTGTAGTCATTGATTATTTCTAGTAATTTTCTGGTGGAGTCTTTAGGGTTTTCTATGTAGAGGATCATGTCATCTGCAAATAGTGAGAGTTTTACTTCTTCTTTTCCAATTTGGATTCCTTTTATTTCTTTTTCTGCTCTGATTGCTGTGGCCAAAACTTCCAAAACTATGTTGAATAGTAATGGTGAAAGTGGGCACCCTTGTCTTGTTCCTGACTTTAGAGGAAATGCTTTCAATTTTTCACCATTGAGGATAATGTTTGCAGTGGGTTTGTCATATATAGCTTTTATTATGTTGAGGTATGTTCCTTCTATTCCTGCTTTCTGGAGAGTTTTTATCATAAATGGATGTTGAATTTTGTCAAAGGCTTTCTCTGCATCTATTGAGATAATCATATGGTTTTTATTTTTCAATTTGTTAATGTGGTGTATTACATTGATTGATTTGCGGATATTGAAGAATCCTTGCATCCCTGGGATAAAGCCCACTTGATCATGGTGTATGATCTTTTTAATGTGTTGTTGGATTCTGATTGCTAGAATTTTGTTAAGGATTTTTGCATCTATGTTCATCAGTGATATTGGCCTGTAGTTTTCTTTTTCTGTGGGATCTTTGTCAGGTTTTGGTATTAGGGTGATGGTGGCCTCATAGAATGAGTTTGGAAGTTTACCTTCCTCTGCAATTTTCTGGAAGAGTTTGAGCAGGATAGGTGTTAGCTCTTCTCTAAATTTTTGGTAGAATTCAGCTGTGAAGCCGTCTGGACCGGGGCTTTTGTTTGCTGGAAGATTTTTGATTACAGTTTCAATTTCCATGCTTGTGATGGGTCTGTTAAGATTTTCTATTTCTTCCTGGTCCAGTTTTGGAAAGTTGTACTTTTCTAAGAATTTGTCCATTTCTTCCACGTTGTCCATTTTATTGGCATATAATTGTTGATAGTAGTCTCTTATGATCCTTTGTATTTCTGTGTTGTCTGTTGTGATCTCTCCATTTTCGTTTCTAATTTTGTTGATTTGATTTTTCTCCCTTTGTTTCTTGATGAGTCTGGCTAATGGTTTGTCAATTTTATTTATCCTTTCAAAGAACCAGCTTTTGGTTTTGTTGATTTTTGCTATGGTCTCTTTTGTTTCTTTTGCATTTATTTCTGCTCTAATTTTTAAGATTTCTTTCCTTCTACTAACCCTGGGGTTCTTCATTTCTTCCTTTTCTAGTTGCTTTAGGTGTAGAGTTAGGTTATTTATTTGACTTTTTTCTTGTTTCTTGAGGTGTGCCTGTATTGCTATGAACTTTCCCCTTAGGACTGCTTTTACCGTGTCCCACAGGTTTTGGGTTGCTGTGTTTTCATTTTCATTCGTTTCTATGCAAATTTTGATTTCGTTTTTGATTTCTTCTGTGATTTGTTGGTTATTCAGCAGCGTGTTGTTCAGCCTCCATATGTTGGAATTTTTAATAGTTTTTCTCCTGTAATTGAGATCTAATCTTACTGCATTGTGGTCAGAAAAAATGCTTGGAATGATTTCTATTCTTTTGAATTTACCAAGGCTAGCTTTATGGCCCAGGATGTGATCTATCCTGGAGAAGGTTCCATGTGCGCTTGAGAAAAAGGTGAAATTCATTGTTTTGGGATGAAATGACCTATAGATATCAATTAGGTCTAACTGGTCTATTGTATCGTTTAAAGTTTGTATTTCCTTGTTAATTTTCTGTTTAGTTGATCTATCCATAGGTGTAAGTGGGGTATTAAAGTCTCCCACTATTATTGTGTTATTGTTAATTTCTCCTTTCATACTTGTTAGCATTTGTCTTACGTACTGTGGTGCTCCCGTGTTGGGTGCATATATGTTTATAATTGTTATATCTTCTTCTTGGATTGATCCTTTGATCATTATGTAGTGACCTTCTTTGTCTCTTTTCACCGCCTTTGTTTTAAAGTCTATTTTATCTGATATGAGTATTGCTACTCCTGCTTTCTTTTGGTCCCTATTTGCATGGAAAATCTTTTTCCAGCCCTTCACTTTCAGTCTGTATGTGTCCCCTGTTTTGAGGTGGGTCTCTTGTAGACAACATATGTAGGGGTCTTGTTTTTGTATCCATTCAGCCAGTCTTTGTCTTTTGGTTGGGGCATTCAACCCATTTACATTTAAGGTAATTACTGATAAGTATGTTCCCGTTGCCATTTACTTTATTGTTTTGGGTTCGAGTTTATACACCGTTTTTGTGTTTCCTGTCTAGAGAATATCCTTTAGTATTTGTTGGAGAGCTGGTTTGGTGGTGCAGAATTCTCTCAGCTTTTGCTTGTCTGAAAAGCTTTTGATTTCTCCTTCATACTTGAATGATATCCTTGCTGGGTACAATAATCTGGGCTGTAGGTTATTTTCTTTCATCATTTTAAGTATGTCTTGCCATTCCCTCCTGGCTTGAAGAGTTTCTATTGAAAGATCAGCTGTTATCCTTATGGGAATTCCCTTGTGTGTTATTTGTTGTTTTTCCCTTGCTGCTTTTAGTATTTGTTCTTTGTGTTTGATCTTTGTTAATTTGATTAATATGTGTCTTGGGGTGTTTCTCCTTGGGTTTATCCTGTTTGGTACTCTCTGGGTTTCTTGGACTTGGGTGATTATTTCCTTCCCCATTTTAGGGAAGTTTTCCACTATTATCTCCTCAAGTATTTTCTCATGGTCTTTCTTTTTTTTTGTCTTCTTCTTCTGGAACCCCTATGATTCGAATGTTGTAGCGTTTAATATTGTCCTGGAGGTCTCTGAGATTGTCCTCATTTCTTTTAATTCGTTTTTCTTTTATCCTCTCTGATTCATTTATTTCTACCATTCTATCTTCTAATTCACTAATCCTGTCTTCTGCCTCTGTTATTCTACTATTTGTTGCCTCCAGAGTGTTTTTAATTTCACTTATTGCATTATTCATTATATATTGACTCTTTTTTATTTCTTCTAGGTCCTTGTTAAACCTTTCTTGCATCTTCTCAATCCTTGTCTCCAGGCTATTTATCTGTGATTCCATTTTAGTTTCAAGATTTTGGATCAATTTCACTATCATTATTCGGAATTCTTTATCAGGTAGATTCCCTATCTCTTCCTCTTTTGTTTGGTTTGGTGGGCATTTATCCTGTTCCTTTATCTGCTGAATATTCCTCTGTCTCTTCATCTTGTTTAAATTGCTGAGTTTGGGGTGTCCTTTCTGTATTCTGGCAGTTTGTGGAGTTCTCTTTATTATGGCGTTTCCTCACTGTGTGTGGGTTTGTACAGGTGGCTTGTCAAGGTTTCCTGGTTAGGGAAGCTTGTGTCGGTGTTCTGGTGGGTGGAGCTGTATTTCTTCTCTCTGGAGTGCAATGAAATGTCCAGTAATGAGTTATGAGATGTCTATAGTTTTGGGGTGACTTTGGGCAGCCTGTATCTTGAAGCTCAGGACTGTGTTCCTTTGTTGCTGGAGAATTTGCTTGGTATGTCTTGCCCTGGAACTTATTGGCCCTTGTGTGGTGCTTGGTTTCAGTGTCGGTATGGAGGCATTTGATGAGCTCCTGTCAATGAATGTTCCTTGGAGTCAGGAGTTCCCTGGAGTCAGGGTTTGGACTTAAGTCTCCTGCTTCCGATTATCGGTCTTATTTTTACAGTAGTTTCAAAACTTCTCCTTCTATACAGCACCATTGATAAAACATCTACATTAAAGATGATAAGTTTCTCTACAGTGAGGGTCACTCAGAGAGGTTCACAGGGTTACATGGAGAAGAGAAGAGGGAGGAGGGAGTTAGAGGTGACCCAAATGAGATGAGGTGAATCAATAGTGGAGAGAGTGGGCTAGCCAGTAGTCACTTCCTTATGTGCACTCCACAACTGGACCACTCAGAGATGTTCACGGGGTTATACAGAGAAGAGAAGAAGGAGGAAGGTAACAGAGGTGGCCAGAAGGATAAAAGGGGGGAATGAAAAGGAGGGAGACAGATCCAGCAAGTAATCAGTTCCCTAAGTGTTCTCCACCGTCTGGAACACACAGAAATTCACAGAGTTGGGTAGAGTAGAGAGGGGTTAGGGAGGAGACACAGGCGACCTGGTGGAGAAAAAGGAGGGTCCAAAGGGAGAGTGAGCAGTCAAGCCAGTAATCTCGCTCCCTAGTGAAAAATGGGTCCTGAAGATTGGGTCCTTAAAGGTACAAAATTGGTAACAAATACATAAAAGCAAAAATTAAAAATCTAGAGTAGAGTTTGGAATTTCAAAAATACGATGTTAAAGAAAACAAGAAGGAAAAGAAAGAGAGAAAGAACGAAGAAACAAAAACAAACAAGGTCGCGAAAATTATAAAGAAAGTACAGGTACAAAATTGATAACTAATACCAGAGAGCGAAAATTAAAAATCTAGAGTAGAGTTTGGAATTTCAAAAATACGATGTTAAAGAAAAGAAGAAGGAAAAGAAAGAGAGAAAAAATGAACAAACAAAAACAAACAAGGTCACGAAAATTATAAAGAAAGTACAGGTACAAAATTGATAACTAATACCAGAAAGCAAAAATTAAAAATCTAGAGTAGAGTTTGGATTTTCAAAAATACAATGTTAAAAAAAAAAAAAAAAAAGAAGAAGAAAAATAAAGAGAGAAAACAAACAAATACGAACAATGTCACAAAAATTATAAAGAGAATACAGGTACAAAATTGATATCAAATACCAAAAAGCATAAATTGAAAATCTAGAGTAAAGTTTGGAATTTCAGATATACAATGTTATATAAAAGAAGAAGAGAAAGAAACAGAGAAGAAGGAAAAAAAAAAAAAAATCCCAGAAATTATTAAAAAAAAAAAAAAACTATAGGTACAAAATTGATAACATATACCAAAAAGCGAAAATTAAAAATCTAGAGTAGAGTTTGGGATTTCAAAAATACAATGTTAAAGAAAAGAAGAAAAAAACAAAAACCAACAACAACAACAACAACAACAACAACAAAACAAGGTCAAAAAATTATAAAATATATATATATGAAGTTTGCTGAAGAAGAAAAAAAATAGGGTCTTTTTTTTTTTTTTTGCAAAGTAATAGGTTATAAAAGTGAAAATTAAGGAACAATAGAGGACTTAAAATTTAAAAAAAAAGAATGATCATAAAAATAATAAAAATATATCTAGGACTTTTTTGTTTCTTTTTTTGTGGGTGTTGTGGGTTCAGTTCATTTTTGGCTAGTTCCTTGGTCAGATTTATATTTCTCAAGATCTATAGGCCCCTTCCTATGTAGTCCGTAGTAACCACAGGGTTTTGATCTATTGCCTGTAGCTTCCAAGGCGTTTCCCTCTGTTATATCTTCTTCTGTTTGCTAGTCTCTTCAGTATCTGGTTTCCGCCCTGACTCAAAGGGCACAGTGGAGGACACTTTTTTTTTTTTTTTTTTAGGCTTACTTGTTCAGTCGCGCTGTGGGGAGGGAGGGAGGGTGGGTGCAAACAAATAACACTGGCGTGGGCTCGCAGTGCCTCAGCCACCCTGGGTCTGCCCCCACTCACGGCGCGTGTAGCCTCCCTGCCCACACTGCTCGGACTCTAGGTTGTTCCGCCGGGAACAATCCGAGGCTGGCCCTGGGCTGCATGCACCTCCCAGGTCCAAGCCGCTCAGGTTCAGGCACTCGGGTAGTCCTCAGAGGCGCAGACTCAGTTGGGCCTGCGTTTTGTGCTCTTCCCAGGTCCGAGCGCCAATTTGCTCTTCCCAGGCGAGCGCCAATGCTGCGACTTATCGCCTCCCCGCCACTCGGTTATCTGGATGTAAAACCGGCGCACCTTCTCAGGCAGATGTTGACCGTCCAGACCCCCAAGAAGTTTTAGTTAGCAAAGAAGCCTGCTTACAATTTTATAGATAATGTCTCTCTGGGGCTGCGATTGCCCCCTTCCGGCTCTGGCTGCCTGTCACCGGAGGGGGAAGATCTGCAGCCGGCTATCTCTGTTCAGTCCTTTGTTCCGTGCGCGGGCCTGGCGGTCTTAGGTTAGGGCTGGCTTTTCGCGTGGTAGGTATCCCACAGTCTGGTTTGCTAGCCCAAATTATTTCGCTCAGATAGCGCTCAGGGTATTCAGGCCAGATTCTTACTCTCTGCGATGCAGCCCACGCCGCGCCTCCCTGCCCAGCCCCGATTCGCCAATGGCGGATGCAGGCGTCTGCGCTGCTTCTCTGCTGGGGGAGTTACCGTAGGGCTCGCAATCTGCGAGTTTTAAATTGTTTATTTATTTTTTCTCTCTGTTATGTTGCCCTCTGTGCTTCCAAAGCTCGGCACAGATTCGGCAGTGAGAAGGTTTCCTGATGTTTGGAAACTTCTCTCTTTTTAAGATTCCCTTCCCGGGACGGAACTCCGTCCCTCCCTCTTTTGTCTCCCCTCTTTGTTCTTAATATTTTTTCCTACCTCCTTTCGAAGAGTTGGGTTGTTTTTCTGGGTGCCTGATGTCCTCTGCCAGCATTCAGAAGTTGTTTTGTGGAATTTACTCGACGTTTAAATGCTCTTTTGATGAGTTTGTGGGGGAGAAAGTGTTCTCCCCGTCCTACTCCTCCGCCATCTTCTATTGCTCTTTCCATATTTTAAGTTTTGAAATAGCTCAACTGGAGTTCCATCACCTCCACCAGTTTTGTTCATAGTGATGCTTCCTAAAACCCACTTGACTTCACATTTCAGGATGCTTGGCTCTAGGTCAGTGATCACAGCATTGTGGTTATCTGGGTCATGAAGATCTATTTTGTGTAGTTCTTCTGTGTATTCTTGCCACCTCTTCTTAATATCTTCTACTTCTGTTAGGTCCATACAGCTTCTGTCCTTTATTGGGCCCATTTTGCATGAAATTTTCTGTTCCTATCTCCTATTTTTTTGAAGAGATCTCTAGCCTTCCCATTCTATTGCTTTCTTATATTTCTTTGCATTGATCACTGAGGAAAGCTTCCTTACCTCTCCTTGCTATTCTTTTTAACTCTGCATTCAGTTGGGTATATCTTTCCTGCTATTCTTTCTAACTCTGCATTCAGTTGGGTATATCTTTCCTTTTCTCCTTTGCCTTTCACGTCTTTTCTTTTTTCAGCTATTTGTAAGGCCTCCTCAGACAATAATTTTGCCTTTTGCATTTCTTTTTCTTGGGGATGGTCTGAATCACTGCCTCCTGTACAGTGTTGTGAACCTCTGTTTATAGTTTTTCAGGCACTCTGTTTATCAGATCTAATCCCTTGAATAATCATAAAGGATGTGATTTAGGTCATGCTTGAATGGTCTAGTGGTTTCTCTATTTTCTGCAATTTAAGCCTGAATTATCAGTAAGGAGTTCATGAATTGAGGCACTGTCAGCTACTGGTCTTGTTTTTGCTGACTGTATAGAGCTTCTCCATCTTTGGCTGCAAAGAATATAATCAATGTGGTTTCGGTATTGACCATCTGGTCATGTCCGTGTGTAGAGTCTCCTCTTGTGTTGTTGGAAGACGGTGTTTACTAAAACCAGTGAGTTCTCTTGGCAAAACTCTGTTAGCCTTTGCCCTGATTCGTTTGGTACTCCAAGGCAAAATTTGCCTGTTACTCCAAGTATCTCTTGGCTTCCTACTTGTGCATTCCAGTCCCCTATAATGAAAAGGGTATATTTCTTGGGTGTTCTAGAATGTCTTGTACATCTTTAGTGAATCGTTGAAATTCAACTTCTTCAGCATTACTGGTCGGGGCATAGACTTGGATTACTGTGATATTGAATGGTTTGTATTGGAAACGAATAGAGATCATTCCGTTGTTTTTGAGATTGCATCCAAGTACTGCATTTCTGACACTTTTCTTGACAATGATTGCTACTCTATTTCTTCTAAGGGATTCTTGCCCACAGCAGTAGATATAATGGTCATCTGAGTTAAATTCACCCATTCCGTCCATTTTAGTTTGCTGACTCCTAAAATGTTGATGTTCAGTCTTGCCATCTCCTGTTTGACCACTTCCAGTTTGCCTTGATTCATGGAACTAATATTCCAGGTTTTTATGCAATATTGCTCTTTACAGCATCAGACTTTACTTCCATGACCAATTAAATCCACAGCTGGTTGTTATTTTTGCCTGCCATCTCTTCATTCTTTCTGGAGTTATTTCTCCACTGATCTCCAATAACATATTGGGCACCTACAAACATGGGGAGTTCATCTTTCAGTGTCCTATCATTTTGCCTTTTCATACTGTTCATGGGGTTCAGAGGGCAAGAAAATCAAGTCATTTGCCATTCCCTTCTCCAGTGGATCATGTTTTGTCAGAGCTCTCCACCAGGAGCTATCTGCCTTGGGTGGCCTTACATTGCATGGCTCATAGTTTAATTGAGTTAGACAACACTGTGGTCCATGTGATCAGATTGGTTAGTTTTCTGTGGCTGTGGTTTTCATTCTGTCTGCCCTCTGATGGAGAAGGATAAGAGGCTTATGGAAGCTTCCTAATGGGAGAGACTCACTGACGGGCAACCTGGGTCTTGTTCTGATGGTAGGGGCCATGCTCAGTAAGTCTTTAATCCAATTTTCTGCTGAAGGGCTGTGTTCCCTCCCTGTTATTTGGCCTGAGGCCAAACTATCCTAGAGGTAATGAAGATAATGGGACCTCCTTTAAAAGGTCCCTTGCATGCACTGCTTCACTCGGTGCCCCCAACCCTCCAGCAGGGCACCACCAAACCACACCTCTGCCAGAGCCTCCTGGATACTCACAAGCAAGTCTGGGTCAATCTCTGTTAGTGTCATTGCTCCTTTCCCTGGGTCCTGGTACACACAAGTTTCTGTATGTGCCCTCCAAGAGTCTATTTACCCAGTTTTGTGTAACTTCTGGCAGCTCTATGGTGGGGTTAATGGTGACCTCCTCCAAGAGGGCTTATGCCATAACCTGGTCTACTGCACCCAGAGCCTCTGCCCCCACAGCAGTCCACTGCTGACCCGTACCTCTGCAGGAGACACTCAAACACAGTTCTGTCTCAGTCTCTGTGGATCTCTGGGTCCTGGTGTGCACACGGTTTGTTTGAGCCCTTACAAAGTCTCTGGAGGGTATGCGGTTTGATTCTAAATGTGATTTCGCCCCTCCTACCGTCTTGCTGGGGCTTCCTCTTTGCACCTTGACATGTGGTATCTTTTTTTGATAGGATCTGACATTCTCCTATTAATGGTTGTTCAGCAGCGAGTTGTAACTTTGGAGTTCTTGCAGGCAAAGTTGAACGTATGTCCTTCAAGTCCTCCATCTTGGAGAAAATATTGAGAATTGAAAAGGCTATACCTGTGTGGACACAGGGAATATATGGGAGATATCTGTACCTTCCTCACAATTTTGCCATGAATCTAAAACTGCTCTAAAAATAATGACCCTAAAAATGAAACAAATAAACAATATACATTCACGGGTCACTTACTTTTTCTAAGGCTTCTAGGGCACCCAAAGTTGGATAAGCTACGTTCTTGATCCAGTTGACTTGTCTCAGATCCTTCCACTCTTCTACTTTAAATTCTCCCATTCTCTCTCAGGTTGCAGGGGGTAGTGAAAGTATAAAAGGGAAGCACAAAGAAGTTCCTTTTTGGTGATGAAATAGCTCTGCATCTTGACTGTGCTGGTAGTTACATGAACTTAACACATTTGACCACATATCCAGGCACTATGGCTAAGCCAAGTTGACAAACAAAGTTAACCATGACAGGGACTAAGATTTATAAATTGTCCTTTATTTTGAGCTTTGTTGGATAAAAAACAAATATGTTCTAAAATAATGAGGGAGTTGATTTGAAAAGATGATTACAATCTGTATAATGAACAAAAGCTGAAAGTGTCTCCTAGTCAGCCAGAAAGGAATTTTATTTTTGTAACAAGGAGTTAACAAGGCTAGAAAGAATTGCCTATGCAAGAGTGACGTGAACCAGTGGCATGATCAGACAGTTTATATGATGTTTAGGTTCATAAGCTGCTGTGATAGGAAACTAGAGTCAAAAATGTTTTTCCTGACAGTCCACACCTTCTCAAGAGGGATCCATTTGGGAGTGTTGTTCCAAGATTCATTTATTTGTTTAAGCATCTCAATATTTGTTTAAACTTAGGGGTGAGTTAAAGTTCAGAACCATATACACAGAACAAAAACTTTAAAATTTGTTCAAGTTACATTTCTCACAAATCACTGGGACAAACAGTTGAGCTAATTAATCATTTATAAGACAAACAATGTGAAATTGGAGAGTCTATGCCTTGATTGTTCTAGGTAAACAAGGGGATGACCTACAAATCTTAGCTAGGTTATCAGGGAAGGAGTGACACTTTGCTGTTTCTCAGACCACAAACAATGGTGGGTTTCTTTAATAATAATGGTTTTACAGGATCACAGGGCTCTGGTAAATTTCAAAATTGCCAGGTTTCATGTTAATCTGATTATTAGTTGGGCTTATTTAAGGTTTCCTATAGATAAGAGGCTTCAAAGACCTCTAGTTCTGTCCGTGGATTTCTCTCTTCTACTGCCTTTAGGTTTCCCTAATAATGCCTTCTTAAATAACAGCAGCAAATTATAAATTTGAGCTATAATCCACTGTTGATTGGGTGGGAAAATATTCAGTTCAGTTCAGTTGCTCAGTCGTGTCTGACTCTTTGCAACCCCATGGACTGCAGCATGCCAGGCTACCTGTCCATCACCAACTCCTGGAGCTTGCTCAAACTCATACCCATCAAGCCGGTGATGAAATCCAATCATTTATCCTCCGTCATTCCCTTTTCTTCCTGTGTTGAATTTTAACCATGATCAGGGTTTTTTTCCAATGAGTCATTTCTTCACATCAGGTGGCCAAAGGACTGGAGCTTCAGGCTCAGTATCAGTCCTTCCAATGAATATTCAGACTAGTTTCATATACGACTGACTGATGTGGTCTCCATGCAGTCCAACGGACTCTCAAGAGTCTTCCCCAGCACTGTAGTTCAAAAGCATAAATTCTTCAGTGCTCAGCTTTCTTTACAGTCCAACTCTCACATCCATAGAGGAATATGGGGAAAACCAAAGCTTTGACTAGATGGACCTTTGTTGGCAAAGTAATGTCTCTGCTTTTTAATGTGCTGTCTAGATTTGTCATAGCTTTTCTTCCAAGGAGCAAGCCTCTTAATTTCATGGCTGCAGACACCATCTGCAGTGATTTTGGAGGCCAAGAAAATGTCTGTCACTTTTTCAATTGTTTTCCATGTATTTGCCAGGAAGTGATAGGACCAGATGCTATGATCTTCGTTTCTTTGAATGTTGAGTTTTAAGCCAGATTTTTCACTCTCCTCTTTCACTTTCATCAAGAGGTTTTTCAGTTCTTCACTTTCTGCCTTTAAGCGTGGTGTCATCTGCATATTTGAGTTTATTGATATTTCTCCTGGCAATCTTGATTCCAGCTTGTGTTTCATCCACTCCAGCATTTCTCATGATGTACTCTGCATATAAGATAATTAAGCAGGGTGACAATATACAACCTTGACATATTCCTTCCCGGATTTGGAACCAGTCTGTTATTCCATGCCCAGTTCTAACTGTTTCTTCTTGACCTGCATATAATTACTCATGAGACAGGTGAGGTGGTCTGGTATTCCCATCTCTTTAAGAATTTTCCACAGTTTGTTGTGATCTACACAGTCAAAGGCTTTGGCATAGTCAATAAAGGAGAAGTAGATATTTTTCTGGCACTCTGTTCTTTTTCTTGATGATCCAACGGATTTTGCCAGTTTGATCTCTGGTTTCATTGCCTTTTCTAAATTCAGCTTGAACATCTGGAAGTTCACAGTTCATGCACAGTTGAAGCCTGGCTTGGAGAATTTTGAGCATTATTCTGCTAGCGTGTGAGATGAGTGCAATTGTGTGGTAGTTTGAGCATTCTTTGACATTGCCTTTCTTTGGGATTGGAGTGAAAGCTGACCTTTTACAGTTCTGTGGCCACTGCTGAGTTTTCCAAATTTGCTGTCATATGAGTGTATCACTTTCACAGTACCATCGTTTAGGCTTTGAAAAGCTCAACTTTAATTCCATCAGCTCCACCACCTTTGTTCATAGTAATGCTTCCTAAGGCCCATTTGACTTCACATTCCACGATGTCTGGCTCTAGGTGAGTGACCAGACCATCTTGATAATCTGGTTTGTAAAGATCTTTTTTTGTATAGTTCTGTGTAATCTTGCCACCTCTTCTTAATATATTCTGTTTCTGTTAGGTCCATATTATTTCTTTACTTTATGTAGCCCATCTTTGCATGAAAAGTTCCCTTGGTATCTCTAATTTTCTTGAAGAGATCTCTAGTCTTTCCCATTCTATTGTTTTCCTCTATTTCTTTGCACTGATCTTATCTCTCCTTGCTGTTCTTTGGAACTCAGTATTCAAATGGTTATATCTTTCCTCTTCTCTTTTGCCTTTCACATCTTTTCTTTTTTCAGCTATTTGTAAGGCCTCCTCTGACCACCTTTTTGACTTTTTGCATTTCTTTTTCTTGGGGATTGTCTTGATCTCTGTACAATGTCATGAACTTCCATCCTTTATTCTTCAGCCACTCTATCAGATCTAACCTCTTGAATCTATTTGTCACTTCTACTCTATAATCATAAGGGATTTGACTTAGGTCATACCTGAATTGTCTAATGGTTTTCTCTACTTTCTTCAATTTAAGTCTAAATTTGGCAATAAGGAGTTAATTATCTGAGCCACAGTCAGCTCCAGGTCTTGTTTTTGTTGACTGTATAGAGCTTCTCCATCTTTGGCTGCAAAGAATATAATCAATATGATTTCAGTGTTGACCATCCAGTGATGTCCATGTGTAGAGTCTTCTCTTGTGTTGTTGGAAGAGGGTGTTTACAACGATCAGTGGGTTCCTTTTGCAAACTACGTCAGCCTTTGCCCTGCTTCATTCTGTACTCCAAGGCCAAATTTGCCTGTTACACCAGGTGTTTCTTGATTTCCTACTTTTGCATTCCAGTCCCCTATAATGAAAAGGATGTCTTTTTCTATATGTTAGTTCTAGAAAGTCCTGTAGGTCTTCATAGAACCATTCAGCTTCAGCTTCTTCAGCATTACTGGTCAGGGCATAGACTTGGATTTCTGTGAGACTGAATGATCTGCATTGGAAATGAACAGAGTTCATTCTGTTGTTTTTGAGATTGCCTCGAAGTACTCCATTTCAGACTCTGTTCTTGACTATGATAGCCACTCCATTTCTTCTAAGGGATTCTTGCCCACACTAGTAGATAAAATGGTCATCTGAGTCAAATTCACTCATTCCAGTCCATTTTAGTTCACCAATCCCTAAAATGTCAATGTTCAACTCGATGGCACCTCTTATTTGACCACTTCCAATTGGCCTTGATTCATGGACCTAACATTCCAGGTTTCTATGCATTATTGCTCTCACAGCATTGGACTTTACTTGCACCATGCTGGATCAACTGTGAGGAGATACCCCCTGCTTGCTGCTCAGTGCTGGAGGGCAGCTGCAATGCACTGGAGGGACTGGGAGCAGATACCACACATCCAAGTACAGAAAAGCCCCAGCAAGGCAGTAGGCACTTGAGCGCTGGCTACATGGCACTGGAGCAGTGGCTACACACCACTGGAGTGACTTTGAGGAGATACCCCACATCCAAGGGCAAAGGGGAAGCCCCAGCAAGATGGTAGGAGGAGAGAGACTGCATTTAGAAATAAACCTCATAACTTTCAGAGAGGCTCAGAGGGCTCAACCACACCTTGTTTGAGTACCAAGACCCAGACACCCCACAGAGACTGAGACAGAACTGTGTTTTGGTCTCCTGAGGAGGTATGGGTCAGCAGTGGACTGCTGTGGGGACAGGGTCTCTGGGTGCAGTAGACCTGGGTTTGGCATAAACCCTCTTGGAGGAGGTCACCATTAACATAGAGCCACCAGAACTTGCACAGGTCTGGGGAAACAGATTTTTGGAGGGCAAAAATAGAATCTTGTGTGTACCAGGACCCAGGAGAAAGTAGCAGTGACCCTATAAGAGACTGACCCAGACTTCCTGTGAGTGTTCAGGAGTCTGTGGTGGAGGCGTGGGTCAGTGGTGGCCTGCTGCCGGGTTGGGGGCACTGAGTGTAGCATTGCCTGCATGGGACCTTTTGAAGGAGGTCCCATTATCTTCATTACTTATAGGATAGCTTGGCCTCAGGCCAAATAACAGGGAGGGAACACAGCCCTTCAGCAGAAAATTGGATTAAAGATTTACTGAGCATGGCTCCTACCATCAGAACAAGACCCAGGTTCCCCCTCAGTGAGTCTCTCCCATCAGGAAGCTTCCATAAGCCTCTGATCCTTCTCCAGCAGAGGGCAGAGAGAATGAAACCCACAATAACATTAAACCAACCAATTTGATCACATGGACCACAGCCTTGTCTAACTCAATTAAACTATGAGCCATGCCATGTAGGGACATCCAAGGTGGACGGGTCATGGTAGAGAGCTCTGCCAAACTGTGGTCCACTGGAGAAGGGATTAGCAAACCACTTGCCTTGAGAACCCCATGAACAGTATGCAAAGGCAGAAAGATAGGACACTGAAAGATGAACTCCCGCAGTCGGCAGGTGACCAATATGCTACTGGAGATCAATGGAGAAATAACTCCAAAAAGAATGAAGAGATGGAGCCAAAGCAAAAACAACACCCAGTTGTGGTTGTGACTGGGGATGGAAGTAAAATTTGATGCTGTAAATAAACAACCTAACCTAACATATCCCATGCCTGATGTCAGGGGCGGTGGCCAAGAGGAGCTACCCCACGCCCAAGGTCAGGGGTGTCGGCCGAGAGGAACAACCCCATGTCCAAGGAGCGGCAGCTTCACGGGCGCAGGAGGGCCAAGAAGAGCTCCTCCACGTCCAAAGTCAGGAGGGGCGGTCATGAGGAGATACCCCTCGTCCAAGGTAAGGAGCAGCAGCTGTGTTTTGCTGGAGCAGCCATGAAGAGATACCCCACGTCCAAGATAAGAGAAATCCAAGTAAGATGGTAGGTGTTGTGAGAGGGCATCAGAGGGCAGACACACTGAAACCATAATCACAGAAAACTGGCCAATTTGATCACACGGACCACAGCCTTGTCTAACTCAATAAAACTAAGCCATGCCGTGTGGGGCCACCCAAGACAGGCGGGTCATGGTGGAGAGGTCTGACAGAATGTGGTACACTGGAGAAGGAAATGGCAAACCATTTCAGTATTCTTGCCTTGAGAACCCCATGAACAGTATGAAAAGGCAAAATGATAGGATACTGAAAGAGGAACTCCCCAGGTTGGTAGGTGCCCAATATGCTACTGGAGATCACTGGAGAAATACTTCCAGAAAGAATGAAGGGACTTGTTGTATGGCTCAGGAAACTCAAACAGGGGCTCTGTGTCAATCTAGAGGGATGGGATGGGGACGGAGATGGGAGGGAGGATCAAAAGGGAGGGGATATATGTATATCTATGGCTTATTCATGTTGAGGTTTGACAGAAAACAACAAAATTCTGTAAAGCAATTATCCTTCAATAAAAAAAAAAAATTAAAAAATTAAAAGAAAGAAGGGATGGAGCCAAAGCAAAACAATACCCAGTTGTGGATGTGACTGGTGTTAGAAGCAAGGTGTGATGTTGCAACAAGCAATATTGCATAGGAACCTGGAATGTTAGGTCCATGAATCAAGGCAAATTGGAAGTGGTCAAACAGGAGATCACAAGAGTGAACGTCGACATTCTAGGTATCAGCGAACTAAAATGGACGGGAATGGGTGAATTTAACTCAGATGACCATTATATCTACTACTGTGGGCAGGGATCCCATAGAAGAAATGGAGTAGCCATCATGGTCAACAAAAGAGTCTGAAATGCAGTACTTGGATGCAATCTCAAAAGTTACAGAATGATCTCTGTTCGTTTCCAAAACAAACAATTCAATATCACAGTAATCCAAGTCTATGTCCCGACCAGTAATGCTGAAGAAGCTGAAGGTGAATGGTTCTATGAAGACCTACAAGAAATTTTAGAACTAACACCCCAAAAATATGTCCTTTTCATTATAGGGGTCTGCGGTGCAAAAGTAGGAAGTAAGAAACATCTGGAGTAACAGGCAAATTTGGCCTTGGAGTACGGAATGAAGCAGGGCAAAGGCTAATAGAATTTTGCCAAGAGAATGCACAGATCATAGCAAACACCCTCTTCCAACAACACAAGAGAAGACTCTACACATGGACATCACCAGATGGTCAACACCGAAATCAGATTGATTATATTGTTTGCAGCCAAAGATGGAGAAGCTCTATACAGTAAGCAAAAACAAGACTGGGAGCTGACTGTAGCTCTGATCATGAACTCCTTATTGCCAAATTCAGACTTAAATTGAAGAAAATAGGGAAAACCACTAGACCATTCAGGTATGACCTAAATCCAATGCCTTCTGATTATAGAGTGGAAGTGAGAAATAGATATAAGGGACAAGATCTGGTAGACAGAGTGCCTAATGAACTATGGAATGAGGTTCATGACATTGTACAGGAGACAGGGATCAAGACCATCCACATGGAACAGGAATGCAAAAAAGCAAAAGGGCTGTCTGGGGAGGCCTTACAAATAGCTGTGAAAAGAAGAGAAGCGAAAAGCAAAGGAGAAAAGGAAAGATATAAGCATCTGAATGCAGAGTTCCAAATAATAGCAAGGAGAGGTAAGAAAGCCTTCCTCACTTATAAATGCAAGGAAATAGAGGAAAACAACAGAATGGGAAAGACTAGAGATTTCTTCAAGAAAATTAGAGATACCAAGGGAACATTTCATGCAAAGATGGGCTCGATAAAGGACAGGAATGGTATGGACCTAAGAGAAGCAGAAGATATTAAGAAGAGGTGGCAAGAATACACAGAAGAACTGTACAAAAAAGAGCTTCATGACCCAGATAATCACGATGATGTGATCACTCACCTAGAGCCAGACATCCTGGAATGTGAAGTCAAGTGGGCTTTAGAAAGCATCACTTATGAAGAAAGCTAGTGGAGGTGATGGAATTCCAGTTGACCTATTTCAAATCCTGAAACATGATGCTGTGGAAGTGCTGCACTCAATATGCCAGCAAATTTGGAAAACTCAGCAGTGACCACAGGACTGGAAAAGGTCAGTTTTCATTCCAATCCCAAAGAAAGGCAATGCTAAAGAATGCTCAAACTACCACACAATTGCCCTCATCTCACAGGCTAGTAAAGTAATGCTCAAAATTCTCCAAGCCAGGCTTCAGCAATACATGAACTGTAAACTTCCAGATGTTCAATCTGGCTTTTAAAAAGGAAGAGGAACCAGAGATCAAACTGCCAACATCTGCTGGATAATGGAAAAAGCAAGAGAGTTCCAGAAAAACATCTATTTCTGCTTTACTGACTGTGCCAAAGCCTTTGACTGTGTGGATTACAATAAACCGTGGAAAATTCTGAAAGAGATGGGCATACCAGACCACCTGACCTGCCTCTTGAGACACCTGTATGCAGGTCAGGAAGCAACAGATAGAACTGGACATGGAAGAACAGACTGGTTCCAAATAGGAAATGGAGTATGCCAAGGCTATATATTGTCACCCTGCTCATTTAACTTTTAATCAGAGTACATCATGAGAAATGCTGGGCTGCAAGAAGCACAAGCTGGAATCAAGATTGCTGGGAGAAATATCAATAACCTCAGATATTCAGATGATATCACCCTATGGCAGAAAGTGAAAAGGAACTAAAAAGCCTCTTGATGAAAGTGAAAGAAGAGAGTAAAAACTTTGGCTTAAAGCTCAGCATTCAGAAAACGAAGATCATGGCATCTGGTCCCATCACTTCCTGGGAAATAGATGGGGAAACAGTGTCAGGCTTTATTCTTTTGGGCTCCAAAATCACTTCAGATGGTGATTGAAGCCATGAAATTAAAAGACGCTTAATCCTTGGAAGGAAATTTATGACCAACCTAGACAGCATATTCAAAAGCAGAGTCATTACTTTGCCACCAAAGATCCATCTAGTTAAGGCTATTGTTTTTCAAGTGGTCATATATGGATGTGAGAGTTGGACTGTGAAGAAAGCTGAGCACCGAAGAATTGATGCTTTTGAATTGTGATGTTGGAGAAGACTCTTGAGAGTCCCTTGGACTGCAAGGAGATCCAGCCAGTCCATTCTAAAGGAGATCAGTCCTGGGTGTTCATTGGAAGGACTGATGCTAAAGCTGAAATGCCAATACTTTGGCCACCTCATGCAAAGAGTTGACTCATTGGAAAAGACTCTGATGCTGGGAGGGATTGGGGGCAGGAGGAGAAGGGGACAACAAAGGATGAGATGGTTGGATGGCATCACCAACTCGATGGATGTGAGTCTGAGTGAACTCCTGGAGTTGGTGATGGACAGGGAGGCCTGGCATGCTGCAATTCATGCGGTCGAAAGAGTCGGACATGACTGAGTGACTGAACTGAACTGAACTAGCTAGGTTAATCTAAAATAAAAGAGAGATGACTGAACTAAACAAAGTAATAAATGCAAGGGATAGATTACTAACAATATCACAGCAATATGAAAAAAAGCATAAAAGAATACTATAAATATTTGTAGTATTTTTTTTTGTCCAATAAATTGGACAACCTAGAAGAAATTGACAAATCTCTAGGAACACATAATATTGCAAAACTGAATCAGGAGGAAGTGTATAATTTGAACAGATGAATCACTAGTAGTGAATTTGAACTTATATTTAAAATCTCTTAGCAAAATAAAATTCAGGACCATACAGCTTCACAGCAGAATTTTCCAGGCCTATAAAGAATAGGTTATATACAAACTTCTCAAACTATTCCAAAAAACTGAGAAGATGGACTACCTGCAAATTCATTCTACAAAGCCACCATTTTCCTGACACCAAAACCAGACAAAGACACCATCAAAAAGGTAAATTAAATGCTAATATTTCTGCTGAATACAGATCATAAAATTCTTAACAAAATATTAGAGAACCAAATTCAACAACACATTGAAACCATCACACACCATGATCAAATTGGAGTTATTCCAGAGGTACCAAGATCATTAAATATCTGCAAATCAATCAATGTGATACACTACATTAGGAACTAGGACAAAAATTACATGATTATCTAAATAGATGCTGTAAAACCATTTTGCAAAACTCAATATTCATTCATTCATTACAAAAACTCTCATCATACTTGATATGGAGGGAATATACCTGAACATAATAAAAGTAATTTATAACAAACACAATTAATATAATATTCAGTGGCAAAAAGCTGAAAGCTTTTCCTCTAAAATCAGGAACAAGGAAAGGATGTCCACTCTTGCCACTTCTGAATTGATGGATGTTCTAGCCACAGTAATCATTCAAAGAAAAGAAATAAAAGTCTTCCAAATTGGTAGGAAGAAGTAAAACCGTCACTACTTGCAGTTGACATGATACTATATGCAGAAAACTATAAAGCACCACCAAAATACTATTAGAATTAATAAATGAACTCAAAATGAATTCAAGCCCTAAATGAAAGACTGGAAACTATGAAACTTCTAGAAGAGAAATGTAGGGAGAACACTCTGACATAAATCATAGCGATATTTTTTTCATCTGTCTCCTAAGGCAAAGGAAACAAAAGGGGGAAAAAAAAATGAGATCTAGTTAAACTTAAAAGCTTTTCCACAGCAAGCAAAATCATTGACAAAGTGAAAAGACTACTGAATGGTAGTAAATATTTGCAAATGACATGACAATAAGGGATCTGCATACAAAATATATAAACAGATTATACAACTCAATATTTAAGAAAGAAAAAAAAACTAAACAATGGGAAGATCTAAATTTCTCCAAAGAAGATATGTAGATGACTAATAGGCAAATTAAAAAATTGCTGAACATCACTAAACATCAAAGAAATGGAAATCAAAATCACAAGAAGATATCACCTCACACCCATCAGAATGGCTATCTTCAAATCAAAATGTCTGAAAATACAAATGTTGGCAAGGATGTGGAGAACAGGAAGCCCTTGTACTTAATTGGTGGGAAAGTAAATTTGTACAGTCACTAAAGAAAATATCATGTAAGTTTCTCAAAAACTAAAAATAGAACTACCATGTAACCCAGCAAACCTACTCCTAGGTAAATATAAGAAGAAAATGAACACTAGTTTGAAAAGGTACATGAACCTTAATGTGTATTATGGCCATATTTACAATAGAAAAGATATGGAAGCAACCAGTGAACAAGACACACATGGTTCCTGTCTTCTTAGCACTAGGATGGGATAACCAAGCATTTGAAAACTATAGTAATCCTTAGAAATAATGGCAGATACATGTTCGTTGAGATGGAAAAATTCTACCAGCATATTGTATAGAAAAGGAAGGCTACAATATAGCATATAATTTGATTCAATTTGTATAAATTAAAAAAAAAAACCACTGATGTGTATATGCTCATCAATAGCTGAGCAGGACAACTAATGGTCACTCATTTACAATTAGCTGCTTGTGAATGGGGCCCTCTGAGGCACCAAGCAAGGCTGAGCAACACCTGTTGCCTAGGAACAGGGTGGGTTGAAAGGAAGCACATTAAAGGCTATCTTCTAAGGACTGTGCTCATCTTGCTCTGTTCAACCGTGAATAGAATAAGAATCACTGTGAGGTTAAGGTTGGTCAAAATAGCTTTAAAGGTGGTCTGGCCTTCATAATCATGTTGGCTTTGAACAATTAGCTATACTATATGCTGAGAATGCGGTCAAGTGACAGTTGTTGGAGGGGCATAGAGATAAGCACTGGTGACAGGTAGGCCTGGGAATACAATGAAAAGAATGATGTGCAAAAGTTAAATTAGCATGTGAAATCAAAATCTGAGGTTGGAAAGGAGTCAATCAAAAAGATTCCAGCATGCCGGACCCAAAGTGTCCTTATGTAACAGAGCAGCATGAGCACAGCCCTTAGCAGGTACCCATCACTGTGCCTTATTACTCTGCATCCTGTTACTAGGCAATGGGTCTTGCTCAGCCATTGGTCAGGGCCTCACTGGGCCCCGCCCACAAGCAACCAACTATCAATGAGCTACCTACTGGTACTTGTCTTGTTCAGCTATTGGTCAGCACCACAGTGGGCCCTGCCTACTCGTAACAGTCAATGAGGGACCACTGGGGAAGTGATTCAGTCAAGAGTCAGTGGTGTGGTGATGACCTGACTCTTGCCTTTGAGGACCTTATTTTTTTTTTTTTAATTCAGGAATGTATTTCTGGTAGATGGGGCAAGTTGAGTTTCCTTACTCAATGTGAGAGTTGAAGTGTCCCCAACAATACTAGTGGAGGAGACATTTAACACTTTCTTTGTTGTGATGTATAATCTTATGGAGACTGTGTATTGACCTTGGGGCAACAGACTGAGGATTCACCAAGTCTGGGGGTCTCTAAAGCTCATTGGAGTAGAAAAACATCCAATCTGTTCTTAATTACCTTTTTCACTTTGAGCTCTTGCTCTTAAGTTCCTTAAGTCCCTCAAGAATACCCAACAAGAAGAGGGTGGTCTAGAGTTGAAGTTACTAGAGGACTCTGAATTTCTGAAGTGGGATGGAAAGTGTTTTTCAGAGATTCATAGAGGGATGGAAGAGTCAGGAGTGTTGAAGGCAGACATAGAAGTCAGAGAATAAAGGGAACTAAAGGAAAGCCTGAAGGTCATGAGAAGAAGCACCATGCCCCTGAATCACCACTCCCCAGAATCAAACACACAGAGGTGTCAGGGGTGGGAAAGTTATAGCATAGGCCTCGCTTAGCATCCACTATCCCATGTTGATGGGCAAAGTGGTACATTGTGATGTCTAATTCCCCCAAGCCATCATTGGCTGGGGGAGTGCCTAGCTGATCAATCAGATTGAAGGGTGTAGCTCCTCATTGTCCTGAGAAGGTATATATAGGGAGGTCAGAGGCATAGATTTTGGGTTAGGCCACTTCATGGTATCATCATGACTAAGGTAACCAGGAAGCCATAGCAGCCAAGAAGAGTTGCAAAGTGGTTTGCTTCAAGGATGAAAGGGAAAAAGAGGACCCTTTGTCAACGGAGATACAGAGGCAGTGTGAAGGTAAGATGACTCCATCTACACTCCCCATGTTATTCGTTGACTTTGCTGCCCAAGTCCTCTACACTACCCTTTCCTGGCACAAAAGCCCTCATCAGCCCACATCCCTTTTTCATGAAATCTCCCTTCCAACTCAGTTTTTATGCTCTTTCCTCAAAGTTAGTAACCTTCCCTTGCCTTTACAGGCACAAAAGACGACCATGAGGTTCAGAAGACCTCTACAAGGAACACTGAAAATGAAAATCTGATCACATGCACTCAATTGAAGAAGGTGAAGAAAACAAGAAAGCCGAAGTGTTTTTCCTTTTCCTGTGCATGTAAGAAACTGAATCAAAGCAAAAAAAGTTACCGAAATATGAGGCAGAGTCATAGAAGGAGGCAGAATCAAAAGTGAAGATAAGTTCAGCCGCCCCAGAATGAGAGACCCTGGAGAAGTACAACCTGGGCAGCCAGTAACTGAATAGAAAAGGTCAGACAGTGTAGAATTGTTACTCCAGAGGTCTGCTTTCTTAGAAATGTCCAACCAGGAAAAGACTGACTCTCACACTAACAGTAAACTGATGGCTGCAATTAAAGATGAAAGAGTGAAAAGATGATATTTGTGTGTGCGTGAATTTTCTGATGGAAGGGAGGGAAAGAAGGGAAGAGGTGGGTACCTGAAAAGGGAGGGATATGGGGTCCTGAGAGGTTGAGGAACAGACCCTCAGGTCCCCAGTTAGCCAGAGAGTAGAGGTCTGGACTGAGTCAGGAGTCTGCACTGAAGATGGATAACCCTGCTTAACAATTGATCTCAGGGGCAAGGAGTAGTGGTGTGGTGTTACTGCCTTTGTTTGGGGTGTGGAATGACAATAGGGTCTAGATTGCCAGAACCCAGGTGGGAGGAGGGTTTCACATGGGGATGGTGAATGTGAAGCTCCCCTGACTGTGAAACTCTGACTGTGAATATGAAACTCTGCCCCAGGAGGGGCAGAAATCACCTCCTGGCCCCTCTACCTCATAATGCGGTTTGTTTCGTCACTTGCCTATGCTGTCAGCTACAGGTGCTCAGGAGGCACAAAATGCTAATACAATTAAAACTCACAAGTAGCACTCCCAAGGACTAAAATGATGTTTTGGGGGAACAAAACATTCAATTAGGGCACTGTTATGCTAAGAAATTGGTGGGAGAAGTATGTTCCCAAAGGCAGGGCAGTGGGTGTGGCCTAACTGCAGTGCAGATGACAAACAGGATCACCACACAGATATATATATATATATATATATATTTTTTTTTTTTTAATTGGGGGAGGCACTATGCAGGTTGTGGGATCATAGTTCCCTGACCAAGGATTGAACCTGTTCCCCTTCTAGTGAAAACAAGGAGTCCTAACTACTGGACAGCCACGGAAGTTTGTACAGAAACTTTTGATACAAGTATTAATATACCACTGAGTAAAAGCTGGTCTTTTATTTATCACCATACTCTATAATTTCTAAATAATGACAGTGGTAAAACATTCTTCCACAATAAGTCTTTTGTTAGTCCATGTTCTACAAGTTTATCATGGTTTAAAAGTAAGAGTATGGAATATTTAGTTTGGTGTTAACTTTCATTTTGAAATGTTTAAAAAGGTTCCAGGAGTAGTCAATCAAATGTGGAAATATATAAGGCAGAGTCTCTGACCAGAGGAATCCTGTGTGTTTTCAGAAAAATTTTTAGAAAAAACTAAGACACAGAGTTTCACCATCAGCATCAAAAGAGTCGGGTTCAGATTCTAAGTCAGTGATATGGTATTTTTTGTCTGTACTGCAGCTCCCTAATTAAATATTTCTGGCACTTTAACTCCTGGGAGATCCGGTTGATGATCCGAAGTCAGTCACTGAATGTGATTTAAAATCAATAAGAATGAAAGACACCTTGGGTATGCTGTCCTTTCAAAGGAAGTGGAAGCACTTTCATGCCTTGCCTGCAGAAAATTAATTACCTAAAGCAGCTACCAGGATGATATGGACAGAGAGACCATATATCTACATATAGGTCAGTACTGTGATTTCAGATCTGCATATATAATCACCATTTAACACTATCATACTTTAACACCCTGCTGTTGGTCTTACTGAAATGCTTGCTGTTATAGGGGAAGGTAACAGATTGTTAGGCCTGAAGAACTGGAAATGAAAGTCACTCAGTCCTGTCAGACTCTTGGCAAGCCCATGGACTGTAGTCCACGGAATTCTCCAGGTGAGAATCCTGGAGTTGTTAGCCTTTCCCTTCTCCATGGGATCTTCAAACCCAGAGATTGAACCCAGGGCTCCCAAATTGCAGTTGGATTCTTTACCAGCTGAGCGACAAGAGAAGTCAAAGAATACTGGAATGGGGAAGTCTATCACTTCTCCAGTGGAACTTCCTGACACAGGATTGAACCAGGATCTCCAGAATTGCAAATGGATTCTTTCCCAACTGAGCTATCAGGGAAGCCCTGAGGTGGACCCAAAGCTGATGTTAGAGGGCCTTGTTTCCCCAAAGTAGCCCTGGTATATATTTTAAAATACACTGATACACTGTCACTTTCCAGAAAGAGGTGAGGATGCATAAAGTTTAAAAAGGATCCAAGGACACCTAGGGTTAAAAGAGAAAAACATAAATAATAAGTCATGAGTTGAGAAAGGATATATCCAAGTAGGATAACACAAAATATCAATATCGGTCGCCTGTAGCTCTCCTGGAATAGGATGGTATATTGTGATTCAGACATGTCAAGTCCTATTGCAAATGCTGTTTTGGGTTTTGCAGTGGCAGTTTTTGCTCATTAGCACTTACAAAGAGTAGTACAAACTCTTTAGACTTCCACTTTTACACGTTCCCTATGAATAGATTCCAACTGACCTCTCTAGCTGTATCCACAACAATCTCTATTGACTAATACAATGATTTCCCTTCTGCTTTCCTCTTTGCCTGTGTCCATTCTATCTTCTGTGACTCAGAAACTAGCAACCATCTGAGGCCAGCCTAATGGTCACCTCCCAAAGAAATTTCCTCAATCATTCTTTTGAGTATTATTTTTTCATGTTTTATAATCACTTACTGTTTTTTACATGCAGCTTTTATGATAGTTTTTTGAGTATGTATCTTATCAGAAACATATGCCAGAGAGGTAAACGGATTAGAAAGCAACAGTGTGGTGATTTAAAGTATTATGAGAAGTTGAATTATCTAAGACTGTAAGGGAGAGAACCACTCTCACTGCCAAGTATGTCTAAGAATTTGTTAGAAAATGTAGTAAAAACCATAAACTAGAGAGTGGATCAGAAGTCAAAGGAATTTAAATGAGAAGCTTCTTTTATCAGTGGTCAAGAGGAACATCATGTCTTTGTATTAGTGAAAGTGAAAGTGAAGTCACTCAGTCGTGTCCGACCCTCAGCAACCCCATGGACTGCAGCCTTCCAGGCTCCTCTGTCCATTAGATTTTCCAGGCAGGAATACTGGAGTGGAGTGCCATTGCCTTCTCTGTGTCCTTGTATTAAGGCCACCCATTTGAATGACACTGAAGGCAAAAGCCAAAAGAGTGCCCAAGGACTCATGATAAGAGCACAATACTGCTGGCCCAGAGGCTTCTCTTGTTTGGCAGAGGTTTATATTCTAGGAGTGAGAACACATCTACACAGGACCACATCCACATATCAGCAGGAATCAAATGGGAGTCCCCAAACTCTACATGGTCCTGGCAGGTCCCTCACCCCATTACCTTTCCTACAGGCTTGTCACACATTTCTGCCTTGAGAAGATCATGATTAAATGTCACCTTGCCGTTTCTTCAATTAATCACAGTGGGCAAACTAGACATCTGAATGCAAAAGAATGAAATTGGACCCTTACTTTATACCATACACAAAACTAAACTCAAATTGATTAAAGATTTAAATGTAAGATCCGAAACTATAAATGTACTAGAAGAAAACATACTGGAGAAGTTATATAGCATCCATTTTAGATATGATTTACTGTATGTGACACCAAAACACAGGCAACAAAAGGAAAAATAGAAAAAGTAAGACTCAGTTTAATTCCATCAGTCAGTCGTGCCTGACTGCGACCCCATGGACTGCAGCATGCCAGGCTTCCCTGTCCATCAACAACTCCTGGAGTTTACTCAAAGTAATGTCCCTTGAGTCTGTGATGCCATCCAACTGTCTCATTCTCTGTCATCTCCTTTTCCTCCTGCCTTCAATCTTTCCCAGCATCAGGGTCATTTCAAATAAGTTAGTTCTTCCCATTAGGTGGGCAAAGTATCAGAGTTTCAGCTTCAGCATCAGTTCTTCCAATGAATATTCAGGACTGATTTCCTTTAGGATGGACTGGTTGGATCCCTTTGCTGTCCAAGGGATTCTTAAGAGTCTTCTCCAACACCACAGTTCAAAAGCATCAATTCATTGGTGCTCAGCTTTCTTTATAGTCCAACTCTCACATCCATACATGACTCCTGGAAAAAGCTGCCTCCCCCAAAGAACACATCAAAAACACATCTACATAGAAGCCAATCTGACGGTTACCAAATGGGAAGTTGGGAGGGAGGAGGGATAAATCAAGAGTTGAGGATTAACATACACACCACCATATTTAAAATAGATAACTAACAAGGACCTACTTCAAAACCGCAGGGAACTTTGCTCAACATTCTATAATGACATAAATGGGTAAAGAATTTGTAAAGGAATAGGTATATGTATGCGTGCGTGCCCGTGCTCAGTCATGTCACTCATGTTTGATTCTTTGCGACACTATGGACTGCAGCCTGCTAAGCTCCACTCTCCATGGGATTCTCCTGGCAGGAATACTGGAGATGGTTGTCATGGCCACCTGAGGGGATCTTCCTGATCCAGGGATTGAACCTCCATCTCCTGCGTTGCAGGCAGATTCTTTACCAGCTGAACCAAGTGGTAAGCCCAAATATATGTATATGTAAAGCTGAATCACTTTGCTGTACACCTGAAACTAACACAACATGGGAAATCAACTATACTCAAAAAAAAAAAAAAAAAGAATACATCAATATGTGGCACAATTAACTCAAAAAACTAATTGGAAAATGCAGAACGATTCCTAAACCTCCTCAGGGAATAGGGTAAGAAGGGAAAAGGAGCATTCAGGTCCTGACCTGTGCCCGTGGAGAGGACTCAGAATGTAAGGGAGATTACACCCATCTGCCGTCGGTGTGAGTGGTTTGAGCCATATAGTGGAAACGCCAATCCTGCGGTCTGGCACAGGGAAGACAAGTGCCCTTAGCTCGTTACAAAGCCATGTGGACTAACAGGAGGACTGTGGGAAAGCTTGGACTTCCCTCTCCAGGAGCATGTGCTCAGGGCTTGCTCCCAAGTCAGGGTGAAGAGGACTGATTGAGACGACACTTGTGGCTTCCTGTTTTCTCCACAACTACCCACCCCTACACATGCCCTGCTTACTTCGTGTGGCTGCTCTGCACTGGAGCAGGGGCTGCCATAACGAGGCAGAGAGCTGGGATGTGGGAAGCAGAGGTACATCTGGTCCAGGGCTGCATCTGGCCCAGGGCGGAATCTGGGTGGGACAGCTGGGGTCATGCTCATGGAGGGCACTTACACAGGCAGCCCATCGGGAGATGACCTGATCTCTGATGGAGGCCAGACTGCCACAGCAGATGACCCAGCACGTGCCCAGAGCCCATGAGGGCCTCACCTGCCCAATAGAAACCTTCTTCAACAGGGAAGGGCAACAGAGGCAGTGGGAACTGATCAGTTGTGAGGGACAAAGGGGTCTCAGACAAGAAGCTACGTTTAAGCAAGGTGGGAGAAGCTACTGCTGGTGCTGGCACAGGTGGTACATTGCAGGTAGTGTGGACCTCTGTCAGCAGCCAGCCTGTAGATTGCCTCCTTTTCCCAACACGCACAGGCTCCTCTTGTCCCCCTGTGGCAAGGGTTGCTGAGCTGGGAGAAGGGAGGGCACACACTTAGAGGGAACACAGGCAGGTCTGGCCTGACAGTCAGGACCTCTGCTCCAGAAACTTGGGACCCCACCCTGCCCCCCAATATGGCTGAAAAGGCCGGTGAGAATAGAGGAAGTCTGTGCCTCATATGTGGCTTTATCCCTGGCACCACAGATCTCCTCCCAAGGCAATAGCTGATGGCACACCCTGAGGAAAGATTTGACTTGTGATGCATCAAATCCAGCCCCACTCTGGGTACCACACAGACTGTACAGTCATGCTTCCCCACAAGAACATCCCATCAAGACCATAATAGATAATTGATGCACTTAAATTCAGAGAGGCAGGAAAAAAAAAAAAATGGGCAGGACTGATGCTGAAGTTGAAACTCTAACACTTTGGCCACCTGATGTGAAGAACTGACTCATTTGAAAACACCCTGATGCTGGGAAAGATTGGAGGCAGGAGGAGACTAGTACGACAGAATAAGATGGTTGGGTGTCATCACAGACTCAATGGACACGAGTCTGAGTAAACTCTGGGAGTTGGTGATGGACAGTGAGGCCTGGCATGCTGCAGTCATGGGGTTGCATAGCGTTGGACATGGCTGAGCAGCTGAATTGAACTGAGAAAAATGGGAAGACAGTAGGACTGGTCTCCATTGAAAGACTGCGAGACAACCTCTGACAAAACAACCAAAAAACAGAGGTATATAAAGTACTAGGTAAAGATTCAGAAGAATTAGTAATAATAATGCTAACTGAACTGGAAAAAAAAGACAAGAAAAAAACACCATGAAAATTCTAACAAGGAACTTGAAAATAGAAAAAAGAAAGAAAAAAAAAAAAAAAAAAACAACCAGAGCTGAAGAATACAGTAACTGATATGAGAAACACAAAAAGTAAATAGAACACCAAATAATACATAAGAATGAATAATAATGGAAATCACCAGAGTAGCTAAAAGAAAATCCAACAAAAAAAGAGAACATTTTAACAGACCTATGGATAACCTTAAGCATATCAGCATTCATATTATAGGCATCTCAGAAGGACAAAAGAGAGAGATGGTAAAATGTATTTGATGAAATTATGACTGAAAACTTTCCAAACCAGAAGAAGGGAACAACCAAGGCCAGAAAGTACACAGAATATGCAACAACAAGGTGAACCAAAACAAACCCACACTAACATATAGTATAATTAAAATGGCAGAAGTAAGATATAAAGAGAGTATTCGAAAGGCATCAAGAGACAACACAGAATCATATAAAAGGGAACTCCTGTAAGGCCATTTGCTGAATTTTGTATAAAAACTTTGCAGGCCAGAATGGAGTGGCATGATATATTGATATTTAAATTGTGGAAAGAGAAATACTTACAACCTGGTTTATCTCCCCAGTAAGATTTTCAATTCAGAATTGAAAGAGAGATAAAGAACTACTCAGTTCAGTTCCTCAGTGGTGTTCCTATTATACCCGCCCCATGGCCTGCAGCATGCCAGGTCTCAGACAGACAGACAGACAGACACACACACACACACACAATGGGATATTACTAAGCCACAAAAAAGAATGAAAATTTGCTACATGCAACAATATGGATGGGCTTGTCAGAAATTTTCATTAGTGAAATAAGTCAAATTAGAGAAAAAGAAAGACATATACTGTGTAATATTTATATGTGGAATCTAAAAATACAACAAACTACAGAATGTAAATGACCCAGACTTGCCCATGAGCCTCCAGGAGTTTCCAGCGGAGGCATGGGTCAGTGGTGGCCTGCTGCAGTGTTGGGGGCACTGATTGCAGCAGTGCAAGCAAGGGACCTTTTGAAGGAGGTCCCATTATCTTCATTACTTATAGGATAGTTTGGCCTCAGGTCAAATAACAGGGAGGGAACACAGCCCCACCCTTCAGCAGAAAATTGGATTAAAGATTTACTGAGCATGGCCCCACCCATCAGAAAAAGATCCAGGTTCCCCCTCAGTCAGTCTCTCCCATCAGGAAGCTTCCATAAGCCTCTTATCCTTCTCCATCGGAGGGCAGAGAGAATGAAACTCACAATCACACAAAAGTAACCCATCTGATCACATGGACCACACCCTTGTCTAACTCGATGAAACTATGAGCCATGCAGTGTAGGGCGACCCAACACGGTAGGTCAAGTAGGAGAGCTCTGACCCAACATGGTCCACTGGAGAAAGGAATGGCAAACCACTTCAGTATTATTGCCTTGAGAAACCCATGAACAGTATGAAAAGGCAAAAAAATAGGACACTGAAACATAAACTCCCCAGGTCAGCAGGTACTACCGGATATCAGTGGAGAGCTAACTCCAGAAAGAATGAAGAGATGGAGCCAATGCAAAAACAACACCCAGTTGTGGATGTGACTGGTGTTGGAAGTTTTCAGTCTGTCTGCCCTCTGATGGAGGACAAGAGGCTTATGGAAGCTGCCTCATGAAAGAGACTGACTGAGGGGGAATCTGGGTCTTGTTCTGATGGGTGGGGGCCATGCTCAGTAAATCTTTAATCCAATTTTCTGTTCAAGGGCGGGGCATGTTTCCTCCCTGTTATTTGCTGCTACTGCTAAGTTGCTTCAGTTCTGTCTGACTCTGTGGGACCCCATAGACGGCAGCCCACCAGGCTCCCCTGTCCCTGGGATTCTCCAGGCAAGAACACTGGAGTGGGTTGCCATTTCCTTCTCCTGTTATTTGACCTGAGGTCAAATGCGGTAGAGGTAATGAAGATAATGGGACCTCTTTCAAAAGGTCCCATGCAGGCACTGCTACACTCAGTGCCCCCAAGCCTGCACCAGGCCACTGCTGAACCATGCATCTGCCAGAGACTCTCCTGGACACTCAAAAGCAAGTCTGGGTCAATCTCTTTTGGGGTCACTGCTCCTTTCTCCTGGGTCCTCGTACACACACATTTCTGTTTGTGCCCTCCAAGAGTCTGTTTCCCCAGTCTTGTGTAAATTCTGGCAACTCTATGGTGGGGTTAATGGCAACCTCCTCCAAGAGGGCTTATACCATACCCAGGTCTACTGCACCCAGAGCCCCAGCCCCTGCAGAAGTCCACTACTGACCCGTACCTCTGCAGGAGACATTCAAACACAGTTCTGTCTTAGTCTCTGTGGATGCTCTGGGTCCTGGTGCACACAAGGTTTGTTTGAGCCCTCAGAGAGTCTCTGATGGATATGGGGTTTGATTCTAAGTGCAATTTTGCCCGTCCTACAATCTTTCTGGGGCTTCTTTGCCCTTGGACATGGGGTATCTTTTTTTGGTGGGATCCAACATTCTTCTCTTGATGGTCGTTCAGCAGCAAGTTGTAATTTTGGAGTTCTTTCAGGAGAAGTTGAGCACATGTCCTTCTACTCTGCCATCTTGGATAAAATGTTGAGAATGGAGAAGGCTATACATGTGTGGACACAGGGAATATATGGGAGATATCCACACCTTCCTCACAATCTTGCTGTGAATCAAACCGCTTTAAAAATAATGACCTTAAAAATGAAACAAATAAACAATAATCATTCACATGCCACTTACTTTGTCAAAGCCTTCTAGGGCACCTGAAGTTGTATAAGCTACATCCTTGTTCCAGTTGACAGCTCTCAGGTCCTTCTACTCTTCTACTTAAAATTCTCTCATAGTTTCAGGGTGCAGTGGATAGTGAAAGTATAAAAGAGAAGCACAAAGAAGATCCTTTTCCATGACAAAATAACTCCATATCTTGACTGTGCTGGTAGTTACATGAACTTAACACATTTGACCACATATCCAGGCACTATGGCTAAGCCAAGTTGACAAATAAAGTTAACCATGACAGGGACTGAAGGTTATAAATTGCCTTTTATTGTGAGCTTTGTTGGATAAAAAACAAATATGCTCTAAAGGAATGAGGGGGTTGATTTGAAAAGACAATTACAATAGGTAAAATGAACAAAATGGGAAAGTGTCTCCTAGTCAGCCAGAAAGGAATCTTATTTTTGTAGCAAGGAGTTAACAAATATCCATCTATTTAAAGCTATGGTTTTCACAGTAGTCACATATAGATGTGAGAGTTGGACTGTAAAGAAAGCTGAGCGCTGAAGAATTGATGCTTTTGAAAGGTAGTGTTGGAGAAGACTCTTGAGAGTCCCTTGGACTGCAAGGAGATCCAACCAGTGCATCCTAAAGGAAATCAGTCCTGAATATTCATTGGAAGGACTGATGCTGAAGCTGGAACTCCAAAACTTTGGCCACCTGATGCGAAAAACTGTCTCATTTGAAAAGACCCTCATGCTGGGAATGATTGAAGGTGGGAGGATAAGGGGATGACAGAGAAGAAGATGGTTGGATGGCATCACTGACTTAATGGACATGAGTTTGAGTAAGCTCCTGTAGTTGATGATGGACAGGGAAGCCTGGCGTACTGCATTCCTTGGGTGGCATACAGTCGGACATGACTGTGCGACTGAACTGAATACTGAACTGTGTGAATGTAAGAACAAGAACAAAAAGCAGACCTACAGATATAGAGGACAAATTAGTGTTTATCAGTGGGGAGGGGCAAGATAGCAGTATGGGATTAACACATACAAACTACTATGTGTAAAATAGATCAGCAAGAAGAACATATTGCAAAACACAGGGAAATACAGCCATTTTTTTCAAAATAACATTAAATGGAGTATAATCTATAAAATAGTGAATCACTATGCTGTATACTGTTACTAATTCTGTAAGCCAATTAAATTTCAATTAAAAAAACAAAGTGAAAATGCAACCTAAAGAAATGGAGATAGGGTTACATATCATACATCTGACGAGGCATTGTTGCTGTTTAGTCACTCAGTCATGTCTGTCTCTTTGCAACCCCATGGATTGCAGCATCCAGGCCTACTTGTCCATTACCAACTCCTGCAGCTTACTCAAACTCATATCCATTGAATCAGTGATGCCATCCAACCACCTCATTCTCTCTCATCCCCTTCCCATCCTGTCTTCAATCGTTCCCAGCATCAGAATCTTTTCTAATGAGTCAGTTCTTCCCATCAGGTGGCCAAAGTATTGGAGTTTCAGCTTCAGTCATTCCAATGAATTTTCAGGACTGATTTCCTTTAGGATTGACTGGATTGATCTTGCAGTCCAAGGGACTCTCAAGAGTCTTCTGCAACACTACAGTTCAAAATCATTAATGCTTTTTTTTTTTTTTGGAATGCTGGTGTGCGTGTGTGTCATTTGTTGGTTGTGTCTGACTCTCTGCCACCCCACGGACTGCAGCACACCAGGCTCCTCTTTCCGAGGAATTCTATAGGCAAGAATACTGGAATTGGGGAGCCATTCTCTTCCCCAGGGGGTTTTCCTCATATAGGGATCAAACCTGAGCCACCAGGGAGGCTCAAACCCATCAGAATCAGATCAGATCAGATCAGATCAGATCAGTCACTCAGTCGTGTCCGACTCTTTGTGACCTCATGAATCCCAGCACGCCAGGCCTCCCTGTCCATAATCAACTCCCGGAGTTCACTGAGACTCACATCCATCGAGTCAGTGATGCCATCCAGCCATCTCATACTCTGTCCTCCCCTTCTCCTCTTGCCCTCAATCCCTCCCAGCATCAGAGTCTTTTCCAATGAGTCAATTCTTCACATGAGGTGGCCAAAGTAATGGGGTTTCAGCTTTAGCATCATTCCTTCCAAAGAAATCCCAGGGCTGATCTCCTTCAGAATGGACTGGTTGGATCTCCTTGCAGTCCAAGGGACTCTCAAGAGTCTTCTCCAACACCAGAGTTCAAAAGCTTCAATTCTTTGGCGTTCAGCCTTCTTCACAGTCCAACTCTCACATCCATACATGACCACAGGAAAAACCATAGCCTTGACTAGACAAACCTTTGTTGGCAAAGTAATGTCTCTGATTTTGAATATGCTATCTAGGTTGGTCATAACTTTCCTTCCAAGGAGTAAGCGTCTTTTAATTTCATGGCTGCAGTCACCATCTGCAGTGATTTTGGAGCCCAGAAAAATAAAGTCTGACACTATTTCTACTGTTTCCCCATCTGTTTCCCATGAAGTGATGGGATAGGATGCCATGATCTTCGTTTTCTGAATGTTGAGCTTTAAGTCAACTTTTTCACTCTCCACTTTCACTTTCACCAAGAGGCTTTTTAGTTCCTCTTCACTTTCTGCCATAAGGGTGGTGTCATCTGCATATCTGAGGTTATTGAGATTTCTCCTGGCAATCTTGATTCCAACTTGTGTTTCTTCCAGTCCAGCATTTCTCATGATGTACTCTGCACATAAGTTAAATAAACAGAGTGACAATACACAGCCTTGACATACTCCTTTTCCTATTTGGAACCAGTCTGTTTTTCCATGTCCAGTTCTAACTGTTCCTTCCCGACCTGCATACAAATTTCTCAAGAGGCAGATCAGGTGGTCTGGTATTCCCATCTCTTTCAGAATTTTCCACAGTTTATTGTGATCCACACAGTCAAAGGCTTTGGCATAGTCCATAAAGCAGAAACAGATGTTTTTCTGGAACTCTCTTGCTTTTTCCATGATCCAGCAGATGTTGGCAATTTGATCTCTGGTTCCTCTGCCTTTTCTAAAGCCAGCTTGAACATCTGGAAGTTCACGGTTCACATATTGCTGAAGCCTGGCTTGGAGAACTTTGAGTATTACTTTACTAGCGTGTGAGATGAGTGCAGTTTTGTGGTAGTTTTAGCATTTTTTGGCATTGCCTTTCTTTGGGATAGGAATGAAAACTGACCTTTTCCAGTCCTGTGGCCACTGCTGAATTTTCCAAATTTGCTGGCATATTGAGTGCAACACTTTCACAGCATCATCTTTCAGGATTTGGAATAGCTCAACTGGAATTCCATCACTTCCACTAGCTTTGTTTCTAGTGATGCTTTCTAAAGCCTACTTGACTTCACATTCCAGGATGTCTGGCTCTAGGTCAGTGATTATACCATCACGATTATCTGGAACGTGAAGATCTTTTTTGTACAGTTCTTCTGTGTATTCCTGCCATCTCTTCTTAATATCTTCTGCTTCTGTTAGGTCCATACCATTTCTGTCCTTTATCGAGCCCATCTTTGCATGAAATGTTCCTTTGGTACCTCTGATTTTCTTGAAGAGATCTCTAGTCTTTCCCATTCCGTTGTTTTCCTCTATTTCTTTGCATTGATCGCTGAAGAAGGCTTTCTTATCTCTTCTTGCTATTCTTTGGAACTCTGCATTCAGATGCTTATATCTTTCCTTTTCTCCTTTGCTTTTCGCTTCTCTTCTTTTCACAGCTGTTTGTAAGGCCTCCCCAGACAGCCCTTTTGCTTTTTTGCATTTCTTTTCCATGGGGATGGTCTTGAT
>NW_027223729.1:0-84443 GCF_029378745.1 Bos indicus | reverse complement strand
TAGGGTGGTGTCATCTGCATATCTGAGGTTATTGAGATTTCTCCTGGCAATCTTGATTCCAACTTGTGTTTCTTCCAGTCCAGCGTTTCTCATGATGTACTCTGCACATAAGTTAAACAAACAGGGTGACAATACACAGCCTTGACATACTCCTTTTCCTATTTGGAACCAGTCTGTTTTTCCATGTCCAGTTCTAACTGTTCCTTCCCGACCTGCATACAAATTTCTCAAGAGGCAGATCAGGTGGTCTGGTATTCCCATCTCTTTCAGAATTTTCCACAGTTTATTGTGATCCACACAGTCAAAGGCTTTGGCATAGTCCATAAAGCAGAAATAGATGTTTTTCTGGAACTCTCTTGCTTTTTCCATGATCCAGCGGATGTTGGCAATTTGATCTCTGGTTCCTCTGCCTTTTCTAAAGCCAGCTTGAACATCTGGAAGTTCACGGTTCACATATTGCTGAAGCCTGGCTTGGAGAACTTTGAGTATTACTTTACTAGCGTGTGAGATGAGTGCAGTTTTGTGGTAGTTTTAGCATTCTTTGGCATTGCCTTTCTTTGGGATAGGAATGAAAACTGACCTTTTCCAGTCCTGTGGCCACTGCTGAATTTTCCAAATTTGCTGGCATATTGAGTGCAACACTTTCACAGCATCATCTTTCAGGATTTGGAATAGCTCAACTGGAATTCCATCACTTCCACTAGCTTTGTTCATAGTGATGCTTTCTAAAGCCTACTTGACTTCACATTCCAGGATGTCTGGCTCTAGGTCAGTGATTACACCATCACGATTATCTGGAACGTGAAGATCTTTTTTGTACAGTTCTTCTGTGTATTCCTGCCATCTCTTCTTAATATCTTCTGCTTCTGTTAGGTCCATACCATTTCTGTCCTTTATCGAGCCCATCTTTGCATGAAATGTTCCTTTGGTACCTCTGATTTTCTTGAAGAGATCTCTAGTCTTTCCCATTCCGTTGTTTTCCTCTATTTCTTTGCATTGATTGCTGAAGAAGGCTTTCTTATCTCTTCTTGCTATTCTTTGGAACTCTGCATTCAGATGCTTATATCTTTCCTTTTCTCCTTTGCTTTTCACTTCTCTTCTTTTCACAGCTGTTTGTAAGGCCTCCCCAGACAGCCCTTTTGCTTTTTTGCATTTCTTTTCCATGGGGATGGTCTTGATCCCTGTCTCCTGTACAATGTCATGAACCTCATTCCATAGTTCATCAGGCACTCTATCTATCAGATCTAGGACCTAAAATCTATTTATCATTTCCACTGTATAATCATAAGGGATTTGATTTAGGTCATACCTGTATGGTCTAGTGGTTTTTCCTACTTTCTTCAATTTAAGTCTGAATTTGGCAATAAGGAGTTCATGGTCTGAGCCACAGTCAGCTCCTGGCCTTGTTTTTGCTGACTGTATAGAGCTTCTCCATCTTTGGCTGCAAAGAATATAATCAGTCTGATTTCAGTGTTGACCATCTGGTGATGTCCATGTATAGAGTCTTCTCTTGTGTTGTTGGAAGAGGGTGTTTGTTATGACCAGTGCATTTTCTTGGCAAAGCTCTATTAGTCTTTGCCCTGCTTCATTCTGTATTCCAAGGCCAAATTTGCCTGTTACTCCAGGTGTTTCTTGACTTCCTACTTTTGCATTCTAGTCCCCTATAATGAAAAGGACATCTTTTGGGGGTGTTAGTTCTAAAAGGTCTTGTAGGTCTTCATAGAACCGTTCAACTTCAGCTTCTTCAGCATTACTGGTTGGGGCATAGACTTGGATTACTGTGATATTGAATGGTTTGCCTTGGAAACGAATAGAGATCATTCTGTCGTTTTTGAGATTGCATCCAAGTACTGCATTTCAGACTCTTTTGTTCACCATGATGGCCACTCCATTTCTTCTGAGGGATTCCTGCTGGCATCTGAGTTAAATTCATGCATTCCAGTCCATTTCAGTTCACTGATTCGTAGAATGTAGACATTCACTCTTGCCATCTCTTGTTTGACCACTTCCAATTTGCATTGATTCATGGACCTGACATTGCAGGTTCCTATGCAATATTGCTCTTTACAGCATCGGACTTTGCTTCTATAACCAGTCACATCCACAGCTGGGTATTCTTTTTACTTTGGCTCCATCCCTTCATTCTTTCTGCAGTTATTTCTCCACTGATCTCCAGTAGCATATTGGGCACCTACTGATCTGGGGAGTTCCTCTTTCAGTATCCTATCATTTTGCCTTTTCATACTGTTCATGGGGTTCTCAAGGCAAGAATACTGAAGTGGTTTGCCATTCCCTTCTCCAATGGACCACATTCTGTCAGACGTCTCCACCATGACCCGCCCATCTTGGGTTGCCCCATGGGCATGGCTTAGTTTCATTGAGTTAGACAAGGCTGTGGTCCTAGTGTGATTAGATTGACTAATTTTCTGTGAGTATGGTTTCAGTGTGTTTGCCCTCTGATGCCCTCTTCCAACACGTACCGTCTTACTTGGTTTTTCTCTTACCTTGGGCATGGGATATCTCTTCACGGCTGCTCCAGCAAAGTGCAGCCATTGCTCCTTACCTTGGATGAGGGGTATCTCCTCACTGCCCCCTTCCTGACCTTCAACGTGGGATAGCTCCTCTAGGCCCTCCTGCGCCCGTGTAGCCACAGCTCCTTGGAAGTTGGGTTGCTCCTCCCTGCCGCCGCCCTTGGCCTCAGGCGTGGGGGCGTGGGGGGGTGGGGTAGCTCCTCCCGGCCACGCCCCTGACCTCGGATGCGGGGTAACTCCTCTTGGCCATCGCCCTTCTGGTATGGGGTCCTCCCGGCTTCTGCCCCTGACCTCGGACGTGGGGTGGCTCCTCTCGGCTGCACTTTAGTGTGCCTGCCGCAGCCACCTGCGCTTTAGCGTGCCTGAATAGCTATCATCAAAAAGACAAATGAAAGTAAGTTCTGTCAGGAGGGTGTGGAGAAAGGAAACTCTCCTGCATTGCCAGTGGGAATGTAAATTGCTGTGGGCAGTAGAGAAAGCAGTGTGATGTTTCCTCAGAAAATTAAAAATATGCACAACTATATTACCCTGCAATCTCAATTCTAGGTATCTATTACAGGAAATAAAATCAGGATCTAGAATAGATACAAGCAATCTCATGTTTATTGCAGCATTATTCACAACAGACAATAAGTGGAAACCAACTAAATGTCCACTAACAGGTGAATGGTTCAAGTATGAGATATGCATACAAAGGAATATTATTCAGCGTTGAAAGGAAAGGAAACCCTGTCATATGCTACACTATGGTTGAAACTTGAGACCACTATAAGTGAAATAAACCAGTCACAGAAGGAGAAATACTGGATGATTCCATATATATAAGTTATGCAAATTAGTCAGACTCAGAGAAGCAGATAGTAGAATGGTGGTTGTCAGGCTTTGGAGTTGCTTTGCAATGGGTACTGAGTTCTGCACCTAGATGAATGATTTCTAGAGGTCTGCTGTACAACAGTGGACATCTATTTAGCAAGAGTGCACTGTACACTTAAAAATTTGAGTTTAAATGTTATGTTTTGTACCAGAAGGAAAAAGAAAAACATACATATCCTCCTGCTTTTTATATATGTTAATGACAGTTATGAAAAGAAGCCAAGAGTCCTGAGTCACCATTCTTCATTTCCTGGACTCTGAAAGGCATTCTGCATCCTATTTTCTGACGATTTGTCTGACCTGCCCTCAACTCCTGAAACTCATTCTCTGGAAACCTTGGAAATGATCAGCATCAACACAATGCCTCCATTTGCAAAATATCTCATGTTTCTACAGCATAGACTCCATTGCCCCTCATCCTTGTTGCAGGCATTTACAGACCCTTGGCTGGTTGTCACTCTCTCACACACAACTCTTGTCTTAATTACGGGCAATTTCAATATAAGCAAAGATGGTCCAAACAGTCCCCTGTCCTCTCATTTCCATTTCCTCTATTCCAGTGAACTTATTTTCCACCCCCTTACTCAATCATTCCAATGTGTGTGTGCTCAGTTGCTCAGTTGTGCCAGACTCTTTGCATCCCCATGGATGTAGCCCTCCAGGCTCCCCTCTCCATGGAAGTTTTCAGGAAAGAATACTGGAGCAGGTTGCCATTTCCTGCTCCATGGGATCTTCTCAACCCAATGCCACCTGAGAAGCCCAGTCATTCCCATGGCCATATCCTAAGACTTTATTCTTTCCAATAATGATGACTCTTTCACAGTCTTATTCCTTAACTGTAGCCACCTAGCTTTTGGAAATGGGAATTATGGAAGAGTTGTGGTTATTGGAAAGAATAAAGTCTAAAACACTCCTCAATCACTCTACGATCTGTAATACACTGAACCTACAACATTTTGTTATCTGTCACTCCACTTATATCCTCAGATTATTTTATAGTCAGTTATCAGAATCAGTAATTGCATGCGTGTCTCTTTCCAATGGCACTGTTGTTCTCATGTGGGTAAATCATTACTATGATAGGTTAATATTTCAAAATCCCCAGTACTACATGAACTAAAGCATTGTGGATGTATTAGAGAGGGTGCATCTGGGTTACAAGAATGGAATTGGCAAGACATTGACAATGGGAGATTAGAAACAATAAGTAACTAAGGATGACTTCTATTTTCCTATCTTGGAACATGGAGTATAGATTGTGGAGACATTAACTGGCTTAAGTGAATACAAGAAGGGACATTCATTTGTATGGGAGAAGATAATGTGCTTCCAGTTCCATTGTGTTTTAATTGCCTCTGTGTCATTCAGATGGGGATATCCAGCTTGTAGCTGAAAAATATGGCCAAAGACCTCAGAAGACAATTCAGAACAGAAGTTACTGAAGTATATAGTAAGGAAGTTAAATCCATATGAATGAAGGAAATCATTTAAGGTAAACCATATAAAACAAAACAAAAAGCAGAGACTACATCGAGATCAAAATAAAACCTGCTTTGGGAATGTTTGGCTTATTTTTATTTTAATTTTTATTGATATTAATTACAGTGTGTAGTCAACATACTATTATCTAATTCTCTCCCCAAAGAGGGAAATTATAGAAAAGTAGAGATATATTTAACTGTATAATAACAAGCTATATAATTCTTCTGAAATACACATTTATTGCATAGGTTCAAAGAGATGGATTGTGACACTTCCCAGTTGGATGGTGGTAAAGAATACACTTCCAGTGCAGGAGATGTAAGAGATGCAGATTCAATCCCTGGGTTGGGAAGATCCCCTGAAGTAGGAAATGGCAACTCACTCCAGTATTCTTGCCTGGAGAATCCCATGGACAGAGGAGCCTGATGGGCTACAGTCCATGGGGTCGCAAAGTCAGACTCAATTATACATATGCACAGGAAGGGATAGATTATAAGAAAAACTGTTTTCTGATTAGAACATGACCTTACATGGGAAGAAGATGTACTGCTTTATTTCATTCTCATATATCTAGTTCCTATGGGCTTCTTTTCTTATGATTTAAGATGCACTCTCGGAGAAGGCAATGGCACCCCACTCCAGTGCTCTTGCCTGGAAAATCCCATGGATGGAGGAGCCTGGTGGGCTGCAGTCCATGTGGTCGCTAAGAGCTGGACATGACTGAGCGACTTCACTTTCACTTTTCACTTTTATGCATTGGAGAAGGAAATGGCAACCCACTGCAGTGTTCTTGCCTGGAGAATCCCAGGGATGGGGGAGCCTGGTGGGCTGCCCTCTATGGGGTCGCACAGAGTTGGACACGACTGAAGCGACTTAGCAGCAGCAGCAAGATGCACTACAAATTTTCATCTATTTATTTTAGGATCTCTGTAAACAAAGCCCTGTCTAAAATATTGGATCTAAGTGCCTTAAGTATTCTGACTCTCATACAAATTCCAGCATCTAAGATGATAGATCAGATCAGATCAGTTGCTCAGTCGTGTCCGACTCTTTGCGACCCCATGAATCGTAGCATGCCAGGCCTCCCTGTCCATCACCAACTCCCGGAGTTCACTGAGACTCACGTCCATTGAGTCAGTGATGCCATCCAGCCATCTCATCCTCTGTCGTCCCCTTCTCCTCTTGCCCCCAATCCCTCCCAGCATCAGAGTCTTTTCCAATGAGTCAACTCTTCGCGTGAGGTGGCCAAATACTGGAGTTTCAGCTTTAGCATCATTACTTCCAAAGAAATCTCAGGGCTGATCTCCTTCAGAATGGACTGGCTGGATCTCGTTGCAGTCCAAGGGACTCTCAAGAGTCTTCTCCAACACCACAGTTCAAAAGCATCAATTCTTCAGTGCTCAGCCTTCTTCACAGTCCAACTCTCACATCCATACATGACCACAGGAAAAAACATAGCCTTGACTAGACAAACCTTTGTTGGCAAAGTAATGTCTCTGCTTTTGAATATGCTATCTAGGTTGGTCATAACTTTCCTTCCAAGAAGTAAGCGTCTTTTAATTTCATGGCTGCAGTCATCATCTGTAGTGATTTTGGAGCCCAGAAAAATAAAGTCTGGCACTGTTTCCACTGTTTCCCCATCTATTTCCCATGAGGTGATGGGACTGGATGCCATGATCTTCGTTTTCTGAATGTTGAGCTTTAAGCCATGTCTGCCCTGAATACTGGAAGAGAAAAGAGGATTTATCCGAAATCATTGATTGCCTTTTAAATCATAAAAAAAAATTGAATAGGCAAGACTGGGGCTCTGCTTGGTTATTTTCCCATTTGCTTTCGAAATTTTCTTCACTCAAATGTAGCATCATCATTCTGTAACAAGAACAATGCCATTTCCTGACGTTATCTAGAAAGTCAAATGAAAAAGTAGGTTATATAATAGTCCCTGATTTTTCTTGGATATGTGATGTTCACAAGTCATTTGCTTGCTCTAGTGCTCAGTTCCTTATGTTAAATGTTTTTAAAATATGTAATTATCAAGAAGATTAAGTAAAGAACTGCTTCATAACATGCATGATATTAACTCCTTCCAACAGAGTTCCACAAAACCAGGAGTTCTTTTGTATTGTCCCAACTGATGTGCCCAGGAGAATCCTTGGCACAAAGTAGGTAGTCCACAAATATTTCTGGAATGGATGAATTGATCTTATCTTATTTTACCTGACTTTAACATCTTTCAAATTGCAAACTAAATAAAAAGCAAAAAAAAAAAAAAAAAAAGATATATGGAAAAAAATTCACATCAATAAAAATAGGTAAAACTATTTCATGGAAGCCTGAGATCACAATAGAGTTGTTTTGAATGGGAAACACAAATCAGACCAAGTAGAAAATTTTTAAATATGAAAAAGAGGAAAGACTCTGTGTCATAATTTCTATTCATCTCAGTTTTTAAATAAGCTTCCAGTAAGGAACCAGTCAATTCTAAAGGAGATCAGCCCTGGGTGTTCTTTGGAAGGAATGATGCTAAAGCTGAAACTTCAGTACTTTGGCCACCTCATGCAAAGTGTTGACTCATTGGAAAAGACTCTGATGCTGGGAGGAATTGGGGGCAGGAGGAAAAGGGGACGACATGGGATGAGATGGCTGGATGGCATCACTGACTCAATGGACGTGAGTTTGAGTGAACTCTGGAGTTGGTGATGGACAGGGAGGCTTGGCGTGCTGCAATTCATGGGGTAGCAAAGAATCAGACATGACTGAGTGACTGAACTGAACTGAACAGTAAGGAACAATCCCAACGAAAGGCAATGCCAAAGAATGTTCAAACTAGCATACAATTGCACTCATCTCACATGCTAGTAAAGTAATGCTCAAAATGCTCCAATCCAGGCTTCAGCAATATGTGAACCATGAACTTCCAGATGTTCAAGCTGGCTTTAGAAAAGGCAGAGGAACCGGAGATCAAATTGCCAAAATCTGCTGGATAATTCAAGATAGTTCCAGAAAAACATCTATTTCTGCTTTTTTGAGTATGCCAAAGCCTTTGACTGTGTGGATCACAATAAACTGTGGAAAATTCTGAAAGAGATGGGCATACCAGACTACCTGGCCTGCCTCTTGAGAAACCTGTATGCAGGTCAGCAAGCAACAGTTAGAACTGGACATGGAACAACACACTGGTTCCAAATAGGAAAAGGAGTACGTCAAGGCTGTATATTGTTACCCTGCTTATTTAACTTATATTTAGAGTACATCATGAGAAATCCTGGGCTGGAGGAAGCAGAAGCTGGAATCAAGATTGGCAGGAGAAATCTCAATAACCTCAGATATGCAGATGACACCACCCTTATGGCAGAAAGTGAAGAAGAACTAAAGAGCCTCTTGATGAAAGTGAAAGAGGAGAGCGAAAAAGTTGGCTTAAAGCTCAATATTCAGAAAACTTAGATCATGGCACCTGGGCCAATCACTTCATTGCAAATAGCTGGGGAAACAGTGGAAACAGTGGCTGACTTATTTTTTGGGGCTCCCAAATCACTGCAGATGGAGACTGCAGCCATGAAATAAAAAGACGCTTACTCCTTGGAAGGAAAGTTATACCAACCTAGACAGCATACTAAAAAGTAGAGACATTACTTTGTCAACAGAGGTCCATCTAGTCAAGGCTATGGTTTTTCCCGTCGTCATGTATGGATGTGAGAGTTGGACTATAACAAAAGCTGAATGCCGAAGAATTGATGCTTTTGAACTGGTGTTGGGGAAGATGCTTGAGAGTCCCTTGGTCTGCAAGGAGATCCAACCAGTCCATTCTAAAGATTATTCCTGGGTGTTCATTGGAAGGACTGATGTTGAAGCTGAAACCCCAATACTTTGGTCACCTTATGCGAAGAGCTGACTCATTGGAAAATACCCTGATGCTGGGAAATATTGAGGGCAGGAGGAGAAGGGGACGACAGAAGATGAGATGGTTGGATGGCATCACCGATTCAATGCACATGGGTTTGGGTGGATTCCGAAAGTTGGTGATGGACAGGGCTGCCTTGCGTGCTGCGGTTCATGGGGTCGGAAAGAGTCGGCCACAACTGAGCGACTGAACTGAACTGAAGAAACAAAAACAAAATAAACTTTCACCAGGAGGTAGGCGTTTTGAATATTTTTAATGCTTTTTTTTTATTAAGAATATTTTTAATTCTTATGTGTACTTTCTGAATTGTCTATTCTCAATTAGTTTCATAAGCCAAGACCACAGTTTTGCCATTACCAAGTGTGTCTCACCCTCAACTATGCCACCTGTGGTTACTGTGCTACTGGTGTTTTTAATGTAGAAGGCTTAAATACTAGGGCAATTCTTTTTATGAATGAATGTTGCAAACAGGTCTATTTTTTATTCATCTGTATATCAGACTGGCAGAGAAGGCAATGGCACCCCACTCCAGTACTCTTGCCTGGAAAATCCCATGGATGGAGGAGCCTGGTAGCCTGCAGCCCATGGGATCGATAGTAGTCGGACACGACTGAGCGACTTCCCTTTCACTTTTCACTTTCATGCACTGGAGAAGGAAATGACAACCCATTCCAGTGTTATTTCCTGGAGAATCCCAGGGATGGGGGAGCCTGGTGGGTTGCCAACTGAAGCCACTTAGCATCAGCAGCAGCAGCAGCAGCAGCAGCATATCAGACTGGAGATCCTCACGTTATTTTACAAATCTCTTTCTCTTTCTGTAAATTTATTTCTTTTCCTCTTGCTTTTGGTTAAATATCAACTGTATGTTCTTTTAAAATTGCCTCTATGTTTTAGTGATTTAGAGATTTTGCCCTGAATTCATTTCAATTTTTCCTCATCCACTGAAGTCTAATGCACTTCATTAATAATTTAGTGATTGCCCAAGAGTTTGCAATATATATTTACTACTGATCCAATTTACCTTTCAAATAACACTATAGCATTTCATGGATAATGAAGGTTACATAACAGATGTACCCAATTCTTCCTTCCTGTCCCTTATAACATTGTTCTCATTCTTTTCACTTATCTGTATGCTATAATCACCTAATAAATTGTTGGCATTACTACTTTGAACAGTTATATAACAGATCTATGAAGAAGACTTAAAACATTTTATTTTCCCTTCATGTATTCCTTCTCTGATGGTTGGTTTCTTTACATAGGTCTAAGCATATGACCCAAATCATCTCTCCTCTCCTTGAAGAACTTTTCATGTTACTAGCAGGACAAACCTATTGGAGATAAATTCCTTCTCATTCAATGAATCAGACTATATTTCCTCTTCACTTTTAAAGAATAATTTTACTGGATATAAAATATTAGACTGGTGTCCATTTTCTTTAAACATTTTAATATTTCACTCTACTCTCTATTTGTTTGTATGTATTTATATGAGAAGTCCTCTGTACAGTTCTTGTTCTTGGGCCTCTACATCTTAGGTTTTTTTCCCTTTAATTTCTTTTAAGTTTTCACTTAATCTTTGGTTTTCTCAAGTTTTAATATCATATGCTTTTTTGCCCATTTTTATTGGAATAAGATTGCTTTATAAAGTTGTGTTAGCTTCTGCTGTACAGCAATGTGAATCAGTCACATGTACACATATGGTATGCTTTGAAATATATATAAGAATCAGTTCATTCAGTCAGGCCTGTCTGACTCTTTGCAACACCCTGGACTGCAGCACACCATGCCTCCCTGTCCATCACCAACTTCCAGGGTTTACTCAAATTCATGTCCATTGAGTCGGTGATGCCATCCAACCATATCATCCCCTGTCCTCCGCTTCTCTTCCTGCTTTCAATCTTTCCCAGCATTAGGGTCTTTTCAAATGAGTCAGTCCTTTGTATCAGGTGGCCAAAGTATTGCAGTTTCAGCTTCAACATCAGTCCTTCCAATGAATATTCAGGACTGATTTCCTTTAGGAAGGACTGGTTGGATCTCCTTGCAGTCCAAGGGACTCTCAAGATTCTTCTCCACCACAGTTCAAAACATTAATTTGCTGGTGCTCAGTTTTCTTTGTAGTCCAACTCTCACATCCATATATGACTACTGGTAAAACCATAGCTTTGACCAGATGGACCTTTGTTAGAAAAATAATGTCTCTGCTTTTTAATATGCTGTCTAGGTTGGTCATAACTTTTCTTCCAAGGAGTAAATGTCTTTTAATTTCATGGCTGCAGTCAACATCAACAATGATTTTGAAGCCCCCCAAAATAAAGTCTGCCACTGATTCCCCTTCTATTTGCCATGAAGTGATGGGACCGGATGCCATGCTCTTAGTTTTTTGAATATTGAACTTTAAGCCAAAATTTTTCCCTCTCCTTGTTCACTTTCATCAAGAAACTCTTTAGTTCTTCTTCACTTTCTGCCATAAGGGAGATGTCATCTGCATACCCGAGGTTACTGCTATTTTCCTGGCAATCTTGATTCCAGCTTGTGTTTCATCCAGCCCAGCGTTTCTCATGATGTACTCTGCATATAAGTTAAATAAGTAGGCTAACAATATACAGCCTTGATGTACTGCTTTTCCTATTTGGAACCAGTCTGTTGTTCCATGTCCAGTTCTAACTGTTGCTTCCTGACCTGCATACAGATTTCTCAAGAGGCAGGTCAGGTGGTCTGGTATTCCTATCTCTTTTAGAATTTTCCACAGTTTATTGTGATCCACACAGTCGAAGGCTTTGGAATTGTTAATAAAGAAGAAATATGGATGTTTTTCTGGAATTTTTTTGCTTTTTAGATGATCCAGTGGTTGTTGGCAATATGATCTCTTGTTCGTCTGCCTTTCTTAAAACCAGCTTGAACATCTGGAAGTTCACAGTTCACCTATTGTTGAAGCCTGGCTTGAAGAATTTTGAGCATTGCTTTACTAGCGTGTGGGATGAAAGCAATTTTGTAATTTGAGCATTCTTTGGTGTTGCGTTTCTTAGGGATTGGAATGAAAAGTGAGTTTTCCAGTCCTGTGGCCACTCCTGAGTTTTCAAAATTTGCTGGCATATTGAGTGCAGCACTTTCAAAGCACCACCTTTTAGGATTTGAAATAGCTCAACTAGAATTCCATCACCTACCTTAGCTTTGTTCATAGTGATGCTTCCTAAGGCCCACTTGACTTCACATTCCAGTATGTCTGGCTCTAGGTGAGTGATCACACCAATGTGATTATCTGAGTTGTGAAGATCTTTTTTGTATAGTTCTTCTGTGTATTCTTGCCACCTTTTCTTAATATCTTCTGCTTCTCTTAGGTCCATACCATTTCTGTTCTTTATTGAACCCATCTTTGCATGAAATGTTCCTTTGGCAGCTCTAATTTTCTTGAAGAGATCTCTAGTCTTTCCCATTCTATTATTTTCCTCTATTTCTTTGCCCTGACCACTGAGGAAGGTTTCTTATCTCTCCTTGCTATTCTTTGGAACTCTGCACTCTCACATGGATATGTCATTCCTTTTCTCCTTTGTTTTTCACTTCTCTTCTTTTCACAGCTATTTGTAAGTCCTCCTCAGACAGCCATTTTTCTATTTTGCATTTCTCTTCCTGTGGATAGTCTTGATCACTGTCTCCTGTATGTCACGAACCTCTGTCCATAGTTCATCAGGCACTCTGTCTATCAGATCTGGTCCCTTAAATCTATTTGACATTGCCAATGTATAATCATAAGGAATTTGATTTAGGTTCTACCTAAATGGTCTATTGGTTTTCCCTACTTTCTTCAATTTAAGTCTGAATTTGGCAATAAGGAGTTCATGATCTGAGGCACAGTCAGCTCCTGGTCCTGTTTTTGATGTCTGTATAGAGCTTCTCCATCTTTGGCTGCAAAGAATATAACAATCTGATTTTGGTTTGACCTTCTGGTGAAGTCCATGTGTAGTCTTCTCTTGTGATTTGGAAGAGGGTGTTTGCCATGACCAGTGCGTTCTCTTGGCACAACTCTATTAGCCTTTGCCCTGCTTCATTCTATACTCCAAGACCAAATTTGCCTGTTAATCCAGGTGTTTCTTGACTTCCTACTCTTGCATTCCAGTCCCCTATAATGAAAAGGACATCTTTTTGGGGTGTTAGTTCTAAAAGGTCTTCTAGGTCTTCATAGAACCGTTCAACTTCAGCTTCTTCAGCATTACTGCTCAGGGCATAGACTTGGATTACCATGATATTGAATAGTTTGCCTTGGAAAAGAACAGAGATCATTCTGTCTCTTTTGGGATTGCATCCATGGACTGCACTTTTGACTCTTTTGTTGACTATGATGGCTACTCTATTTCTTCTAAGGGATTCTTGCCCACAGTAGTAGATATAATGGTCATCTGAGTTAAATTTACTCATTCCAGTCCATTTTAGTTCACTGATTCCTAAAGTGTTGACGTTCACTCTTGCCATGTCCTTTTTGAAAGTGAAAGTGAAGTTGCTCAGTCGTGTCCAACTCTTTGCGACCCCATGGACTGTAGCCTACCAAGCTCCTCTGTCCATGGGATTTTCCAGGCAATAGTACTGGGGTGGATTTCCATTTCCTTCTCCAGGGGATCTTCCTGACCCAGGGATTGAACCCAATTCTCCTGCATTGGAGACAGAAGCTTTACCATCTGAGGCACCAGGGAAGTCCTGTTTGGCCACTTCCAATTTGCCTTGATTTATGGACCTAACATCCCAGGTTCCTATGCAGTATTGCTCTTTACAGCATCGGACTTTACTTCCATCACCAGTCACATCAATAACTGGGTGTTGTTTTTGCTTTGGCTCCATCTCTTCATTCTTTCTGGGGTTATTTCTCCACTGATCTCCAGTAGCATATTGGGCACCTATCGACCTGGGTAGTTTATCTTTCAGTGTCTTGTCTTTTTGCTTTTTCATAATGTTCATGGGTTCTCATGGCAAGAATACTGAAATGGTTTGCCATTCCTTTCTTCAGTGGACCACATTTTTATATATATATATATATATATATATATATATATATATATATATACATACACACACACACATATACACACACACACATATATACATATATATAAACATATAATGTCTATATGTATATGTGTGTAATTTTGGACTTTATCCTGCTTGCAGTTCTCTGAGCTTTTATCTATTTTCTGAAATTATCCCAGAGTTTTTAGATGTTATGCTCTTCTCCTTTTCTTCTTTTTTTATCTTTGCATTTCAGTTTATAAAGCTTCTTTTACTGACATATATCTAAGCTTGCTAATTTTTTCCTTGGCTCTGTCCAACCTATTTATGTGTCCATCAATGATATTATTCATTTCTTTTACAGTATGCTTGATTTCTATCATTTCCTTTTAACATATTCTTAGCATTTCCATCTTTCTAATAACATTACTCATCTGTTCTTGCACATTGCCCATTTTTCTTCTTTTGGAGCCCTTAACATTTTAATTAAAGTTATTTAAAGTTCTCTGTCTGATAATTCCAAAATCTGTATCATACCTGAATGTTATTCCGATGTTTTATTAGTCTGGTTAGACTGTATTTTTGTCTTGCCTTTTAGAGAGCTTTCAATTTCTTGTTGAAATCTAGATGATATATCAGGTAATATGGAATATATTAATCAGGGTTCTCAAGGAGACAGACCAAAACATTCATTCAGGTTTTCCCATAAGATGTTATGGACTATATGTTATGTATTGCATGTGCTTCATGATCCTTAAAAGAAGTAATTGATAAGCTGGGCTTCATTAAAATGAAAAACTTCTTTTCTATGAAATACAATGTCCAGACCATAAGAAGACAAACCACAGACAGGGAGAAAATATTTGCAAAAGACACATTTGATAAAAGACTGTTATCTACAATATATTATGCAGAGAATCCTTAAAACTCGACAAGAAAAAAAAAAATCTGATTACAAAGTGGACCAAAGATCTAAACAGACACTTTGGTGAAGAAGATATATAGAAGGGGAAAATAAAGCTTATGAGAAGGTACTCCACATCAGAGAATATGTCATCAAGGAAATGCAAACTCACACAAGAATAAGATACCATTACACACCTATTAGAATGTCAAAATCCAAAACACTGACACCACCAAAGGATGTGAAACAAGGATGTAAAGCAACAAGCATTCTTATTCACTGCTGGTGAAAATGCAACATAATACAACATTAGAAGACAGCTTTGTGTTTCTTACAAATCTAAGCATACTTTTCCCATACAGTCCAGCAATTGTGCTTGTCAGCATTTATCCAAAAGAGTTGAAAACTTACGTCCATAAAAATAACTTATATACAAATGTTTGTGGCAGACTTATAATTGTGAAAACTTGGAGGCAGCAAGAGGTCCTTCAGTAGGTCGATGGATAAACTGTTGTACATTCAGATAATAAAATATTAATCAGTCCTACAAAGTAATGAGCAATGAAGCCATGAAAGACATGGGGAAATCTTAAATGAGTATTACTAGGTGAAACAAACCAATGTGAAAGGTCTACCTACTGTGTCATTCCAACTATACAGCATTATGAAAAAGGCAAAATTCTAAAGATAGTAAAAAGATCAATGGTTACAGAGGGGTAGGGAGGGATTAATAGGAAGAGCACAAGGGATTTTTAGGTTAGTGCAATTACACTGTATGATGCTATAATGATGGATACACGTCATTATACATTAGTCCAAATCCATGGACTATGCAACACCAAGAGTGAACCCTAATGTAAGCTATGGACTTTGGGTGAAAATGATCTATCAATGAAGATTCATCAATCAGAACAAATTTACTACACTTGTAGGGGATGTTGAGAATGATTTGTTTTATTGTTTAAGCATCCCAATATTTGCTTAAACTTAGGGGTGAGTCTAAGTTCAGAATCATATACACAGAAGAGAAACTTTAAAATTTGGTCAAGTCACTGTTCTCACAGATCACTGGGGCAAACAGTTCAGATAACTAATCATGTATAAGACAAACAATGGGAAATTGGAGGGTCTATGCCTGAGTTCTAGGTAAACAAGGGGAAGACCTGTAAATCCTAGCTAGGTCGTAAAGGGAAGAGTGACACTTCACTGTAGGCTGTTTCTCAGGCCACAAAGCACGGTGGGATTTCTTTAATAGTAACTGTTTTCAAGGATCACAGGGCTCTGGTAAAGTTCAACATTGCCAGCTTTTATATTAATCTGATTATGAGTTGGGCTTATTTAAGGTTTCCTATAGTTATAGCTGCCAGAGGCTTCAAAGTCCTCTAATTCCACTGTCTTTAGGTTTCCCTAATAATGTCTTCTTAAATAATAGCAGCAAATATAAACTTAAATTATAGCTCAAATATAAATTTGAGCTATAGTCCACTGTTGTTTGGTGGTAAGATATTCAGTCCAGTTCAGTTCAGTTACTCAGTCATGTCTGACACTTTGCAACCCCATGGACTGCAGCATGACAAGTTTCCCTGTCCATCACCAACTCCCGGAGCTTGCTCAACCATCGAGTCAGTGATGCCATCCAACCGTCTCATCCTCTGTCGGCACTTTCTCCTGTGGCCTTCAATCTTTCCCAGCCTCAGGGTCTTTTCCAATGAGTCAATTCTTCATATCAGGTGGCCAAAGTACTGGAGCTTCACCTTCAGCATCAGTCTTTCCAATGAATATTCAGGGCTGATTTCCTTTAGGATTGACTGCTTGGATCTCCTTGCAGTCCAAGGGACTCTCACGAGTATTCTCCAATACCACAGTTCAAAAAAATCAATTCTTTGGCACTCAGTCTTTTTTATGGTCCAACTCTCACATCCATACATGGCTACTGGAAAAAAACACAGCCTTGACTAGACGGACCTTTGTTGGCAAAGTAATGTCTCTGCTTTTTAATATGCTATCTAGGTTGGTCATAACTTTCCTTCCAAGGAGTAAGTGTCTTTTAATTTCATGGCTGCAGTCACCATCTGCAATGATTTTTCAGCCACCAAAAATAAAGTCAGCCAGTGTTTCCACTGTTTCTCCATCTATTTGCCATGGAGTTATGGGACTGGATGCCATGATCTTTGTTTTTTGAGTGTAGAGTTTTAAGCCAGCTTTTTCACTCTCCTCTTTCACCCTCATCAGGAGGCTCTTTAGTTCTTTGATTTCTGCCATAAGAGTGGTGTTATCTGCATATCTGAGGTTATTGATATTTATCCCCACAATCTTGATTCCAGCTTATGCTTCAGCAGCCCGACATTTCACATAATGTACTCTGCATATAAGTAAAATAAGCAAGTTGACAATATACAGTCTTGATGTACTCCTTTCCCAATGTGGAACCAGCCCATTGTTCTGTGTCTATTCTAACTTTTGCTTCTTGACCTGCATACAGATTTCTCAGGAGACAGGTAAGGAGGTCTGGTATCCTCGTCTCTTTAAGGAATTTTCCACAGTTTGATGTGATCCACACAGTCAAAGGCTTTGGCTTAGTCAATATAGAAGAAATAGATTTTTTTTTTTTCCTGGAATTCTCTTGCTTTCTTTATGTTCCAACGGATGCTGGCAATTGGATCTCTTGTTCCTCTGCCTTTTCTCAATCCACCTTGAACATCTGGAAGTTCTTGGTTCGTGTACTATTGAAACCTTGCTGGGACAATTTTAAGCATTTCTTTGGTAGCATGTGAAATGAGTGCAATTGTTTGGTACTCTGAACATTCTTTGGCATTGCCCTTCTTTGGGGGTTGGAACGAAAAGTGACCTTTTCCAGTCCTGTGGCCACTGCTGAGTTTTCCAAATTTACTGGCATATTCAGTGCAACACTTTAACGGCATCATTTTTTAGGACTTGAAGTATCTCAGCTGGAATTCCATCACATCTACTAGCTTTGCTTGTAGTGATGCTTCCTAAGGCCCACTTGACTTCACTCTCCAGGATGTCTGGCTCTAGGTGAGTGATCACATCATCGTGGTTATCTGGGTCATTAAGACCTTTTTTTGGTATAGTTCATCTGTATATTCTTGCCTCATTTCTTAATATCTTCTGCTTCTGTTAGGTCCATACCGTTTCTGTCCTTTGTTGTTCTCATCTTTGCATGAAATGTTCCATTCTTATCTCTATTTTTCTAGAAGAGATGTCTAGTCATTCCCATTCTATTATTTTCCTCTTCTTTGCATTGATCACTGAGGAAGTGTTTCTTATCTCTCCTTGCTATAAGGTATGGGTACATCAAAGTTTTCAGTCTCATTAAATCTGTCTTTTAGTGTGTTCCTGGGCTGTGGCCTTGACAGGAGAATTTACTTTTCTTCTCCTCCTTCTGCCAGAGACTTGAAATCCTGGACCCCATGAAAGCATGGAGTCCTTCCTAAATTTTGCAGCCCCTAGAAGTTTCGGACACTCACTCTAGTCCATACTCAGTCTCTGGCAATTCATCAAAGTTTCTGTTTAAGTGGACTTACCAGTTTGTGGCTCCAGCATCATTCATTTCAGGTAGTCAGATTTGAGCTGTGGTTCTCTATATTTTCCTGTTACCCAAATTTGGGAGTGGGTTTTGCCCTGTGACTTCAATTCTCTGATGGTTTCAGGAAGTCATTTATTTTCAGTTTGTTCAGGTCTTTTCTTTCTTGAAGGGTGGGAGTTTTGACTTTTAAGCCCTTTCCATGTCAGAGCTGAAACCAGAAGTCCTCAGAAGCATTATTTTTTATTATTAAAATCACTGTGCAAAATTTAAAGTGCATAAAATCTAATTCACCAATTAAATTTTTCTTGTATATTTTATCAGTTTATATTTATCCTTGTGAAAGACTTGTTTTCACTGACGTAAACTGTGGAATTTTATATAATTTTTATTCACACAATCAAAAGTGGAAGGAAATTCTTTTTTTTTTTTTTTTGGAAATTCTAATTTTCTCAATTTGGATATAAAATGTGCATATCTCTCATCCAATTTTATTGATAGATTATTTTACTTCTTGTATATACCCACTTTTATTTTTTAAAGCCCATTCATGCATATAAAGTTATTTATTCTTAAAAATTAAAATTCAATAGCTCAGGAGAACAAGATGACAGAGGAGTAGGTGGACATGGAGTACACCTCTCTCCACGGACACATCAGGAATACACCTTCAGACACAGAAGAGCATGCAGAACACCAGCTGAGAGTGGACAGGAGTACCTGACCAGTGGAAAAGAATATATAGAACCATGCAAAGCTCAGTAGGATGAAGGAACTGTAAGGGGAAACAGGAGTGTTAGTAGGACTGGACTTACCCTCAGCTAGGGGAACTGAAGCAGGGATCCAATCCCCACAGCAGGGCAATTGCCTGAGTCAGAGGAGAAACATTTAAGGCTAAGAGTGAAACAGCTGGAGCCTAAATGAACTGGAACCTAAATGGAATGAGATCAGACAGTCCTTGGCACTGTATAGCCATATGTATGGCTATACATATCCTGGACAGGAACACTGGTCTCCTGGAATGGGCAGCAGCTGGGAGCTGGAGTTTAGGGATTATGGAGCAATCCCAGGGTGGGGCTGCTGTTGATTGTGGAGAGACCGATCAAGGGGATGTGAGGGAGGAGATCATGGTGGGAAATGCTGGTGGAGGAAAGCCAGGTAGCCGTGGAAGCAAGGTGATACTGCTGAGTCACATGTAGGGGTGGAACCATAACCATAACCATAGCCTCTCTCTCCCCACATGCCAGCATCGGCAGCTCAACAATAGAGAGGCGGCCCATCAAAGGCTGACACACTGAACTACAGTGTAGACCCCACCCAGAGTGCTCCTTTCAGTGACTGATGCTCCAAACTACAGAGTAGGACCCCACCCAAGGTGCCCTTTAAGTGCCTGATGTGCCAATCTACAGAGTAGGACCCCAGCTAAGGGGGCCCCTCTATGTGCCTGACATGCTGAAAAACAGAGAAGGACCTGAGACAAGGGAGTGCTCTAAGTGCCTGAATGGGTGGAGCTACGGAGAAAGATTGGCCAAAGAGGACTTCTGATCGCCGGCTACAAGAGGCTGGAAAAATGGCTCTGATAGGGCCATAACTGGAGAAGGCAATGGCAACCCACTCCAGTACTCTTTCCTGGAAAATCCCATGGACGGAGGAGCCTGGTAGGCTTCAGTCCATGGGGTCGCTAAGAGTCGGACATGACCGAGTGACTTCCCTTTCACTTTTCACTTTCATGCACTGGAGAAGGAAATGGCAACCCACTCCAGTGTTCTTGCCTGGAGAATCCCAGGGATGGGGGAGCCTGGTGGGCTGCCATCTATGGGGTTGTGCAAAGTTGGACATGACTGAAGCAGCTTAGCAGCAGCAGCAGGGTCATAACTCTTGTGGTGGAGGCAGTCCATTTCCCTGCAAACTTGGCACCGAGAGGGTCCCTGCAAGTCAAGCAGCTGTGTCACCTTCACGCTTACCTCTCACTGGGGCTGAACTGCCACAGGCAAAAAAGTCTTGTATATATGCATGCAAAGTCACTTTGGTCGTGTCCAATTCTTTGCGACCCTGTAGACTGTGGCCTGCCAGGATTCTCTGTCAGAGAGGGGGTTCTCCAGGCAAGAATACTGGAGCGTATTAGCCAATACTGGTTGCCATGCCTTTCTAGAGCACTCTGTTTCCTGCTGCCCTAGCTGCCAATCCCCCTGAGTACCTCGTGCTGCCAGAACCCCTGTGACCCAAGCAGCTGCACCACCTCCACACCGGGCCCTCTCAGGGGAAAACACACCAAGCCCTTCAGGGCAGCCTCAGGAGCTAAACCCCAGTGGACAGCTCACATGTAGAGGTGGAAATAAAACCATAATTGAAACCCAGGGGCATTGTGGCTAAGGAAGAAGACTCAAAACCTTTGCACCAGCTGTACAGCTACAGATTAAATCCACAAGATCAACCAGACAGACTCTGTGTCTAGGGAATACATAAAAGGCCATTGAGAGAGCCCACAAAGGAAAACGCACTAGCTCTGATAGTTATGGACATTGGAGGCAAGAACACATAGGAGTAGGACCAGATTAAAATCTGAGCTGCCCCCACAGCAGGTCCAGAGATCAGCAGAGTGTTGGAGGGCATCCTAGGGAGGTAAGGTGGACAGTTACTCCCCGTGAGGGAAAGGTCTCTGACAGCATTGACTCAAGGAAAACATTTACTATTCTTATTTATTTACTTGCTCTGTAGATTCTTTCAGATTTTTTTATTTTCCCCTCCTTATCCCCCCCCTGTTATAGTTGTCGATTTTATTGATGCTAAGAAATCCAATTTTTTGAGTTTTTTTTCCTCAGTCACATTTTTTAAAATTTAAATTTATTTATTTTAATTGGAAGCTAATTACTTTACAATATTGTATTGGTTTTGCCATACATCAACATCAATCCACCATGGGTGTACACGTGTTCCCAATCCTGAACCCTCCTCCCACCTCCCTCCCTGTAGCATCCCTCTGGGTCCTCTGCCTCTACATTGGGCATTTGCAATTCTGTGGAGTTTTCCTCTTTTTTGTTTTCCCTTTTCTATTTTTTTTTAATTTTAATTTTTAACTTGTTACTATTTTTTCTACATTTATTCCTTTGTTTGATTTTCCTACTGTTCTTTTCCAGTTGTGGTTAATCTTTAATATATATAAATCTTCTTTATCTACCTCTATTTAACTTTGCATATCTATACTTTCTTTCTCTCTTTTCCTCTCAAAATAAATGTTACTTTTATTTTCATTGCTTTATTCCCCAATTGGTCCCTTGCTTTAGTTTTGTTCTCCAGATTGTGCTTAAGTTAGTTTTGTTCTTAACTGGTAAATATAATTTTTTATTTCCTTTGTTCTCTGGGTCAATCTACTGTACTTGATTTTTGTTGGACTATTTTCACTTTGCTCACGTGTGTATATATGTAAGTGTATATTCCATTATTTTAATTATTATTTGCCTGATTTTGTAATTTCCATTTGTCTGGGGTTTATCTTTGGTTTCTCGTTTTTGGACATTTGTTTTAATCTCACTTAATTCCATAACAAGCCACTTGTGGACTCTTCATTCCTGACCAGAGATCAAGCCCTGAGCCTTTAGAGTGGCAGCACTGACTCTAAGACCCTGCACTACCAGAGAACTAACCCTAGGAAGTATCAAATAGTGAGAACTCACAATAAGGAAACCACTTGAATACAAGACCTGGCCAAACTCAACTACCAGTAGCACCTGTGCAGGATGACTCATCTAAACAACAAACAAAATAAAAATACAAACCCAATCATTAGCAGACAGGATTACCACGTAATTCAGCCTGGCCCATCAGAGGAAAAACAAACAAAAACTCAGCACAAATCTCACCCTATATAAAGCTCACACAAACCACTGGACCAACCTTAGGAGGGCAGAAAACAAAAGGAAGAAATAAGTCAACCTTCTTCAAGAAAATAATTCAACTCTCTTTGAAGCCAAAGAAAAGGAGACCTCAAACACAATAACTCAAAAAAAAAAAGAAAAGAAAAGAAAGAAAGAAAAGGCAGAGCAATACTGCACAAGTGAAGAAACACAGAAGTCCAAAAAAATGAAGAGGAAATAGGCAAATTACCTGAAAAAGAATTCAGAATAGTTATAGCTAAGATGATCAAAAACCTTGAAAATGAAATGGAGAAATGCAAGAATCAGTTGACAAAGACCTAGAAGAATTAAAGGATAAACACACAACACAACACATACAACACAATTATTGAAATTAAAAATACTCTAGAAGGAATCAATAGCAGAATATCTGAAGCAGAAGAAAGAATCAGTGAGATGGAAGATAAAGTGGTGAAAATAAATTCTGAAGAGCAGAATAAAGTAAAAAGAATGAAAAGAGCTGAGGACAGTCTCAGTAACCTCTGGGATCATATCAAATGCACCAACATTCAAATTATAGGGGTCCCAGAAGAAGAAGAGAAAAACAAATGGTATGAGAAAATTTTTGAATAGATTATAGTTGAAAATTTCCCCAACATGGGAAAGCAAATAGTCCATCAAATCCAAGAGGCACAAAGAGTCCCATATAGAATAAACCCAAGGAGAAACACACCAAGACACATACTAATCAAAGTAAAAAAGACTAAACACAAAGAAAGAATATTAAAAGCAGCAAGGGAGAAGCAACAAGTAACATACAAGGGAAACCCCATATACTCAACAACTGATCTTGCAGCAGCAAATCTGCAGGCCAGAAGGGAATGGCGGGATATATTTAAAGTACTGAAAGGGAAAAATTTGCAACCAAGATGACTGTACCCAGCAAGGATCTCATTCAAAATTGAGGGAGAAATAAAAAGCTTTTCAGACAAGCAAAAGTTAAGAGAATTCAGTACCACCAAACCAGCTTTACAACAAATGTTAAAGGGCCTTATATAGTCAAGAAATACAAGAGAAGAAAAAAGATCTACAAAATCAACCCCAAACAAGTAGAAAATGCAATAGGAACATATATATCAATAATTACATTAAATGTAAATGAATTAAATGTTCCAACCAAAAGACACACACTGGCTAAATGGATACAAAAACAAGAGCCTTATGTATGCTGTCTACAAGAAACCCATTTCAGACCTCAAGACACATATAAACTGAAAGTGAGAGGATGGAAAACTATATTCCATGCAAATGGTAAGCAAAAGAAAGCTGGAGTAGCAGTCTTCATATCAGAAAAAAAAATAGACCTTAAAATAAGGAAGATTAAAAGTGATAAGGAAGGATACTACATAATGATCACGGGATCAATCCAAGAGGAAGACATGCTATGCTATGCTAAGTCATTTCAGTCGTGTCTGACTCTGTGTGACCGCATAGATGGCAGCCCACCAGGCTCCCCTGTCCCTGGGATTCTCCAGGCAAGAACACTGGAGTGGGTTGCCATTTCCTTCTCCAGTGCATGAAAGTGAAAAGTGAAAGTGAAGTCGCTGAGTCGTGTCTGACTCCTAGCGACCCCATGGACTGAAGCCTACCAGGCTCCTCCGTCCATGGGATTTTCCAGGCAAGAGTACTGGAGTGGGGTACCATTGCCTTCTCTGAGAGGAAGACATAACAATTTTAAATATCTATGCATCTAACATAGGAGCACCTCAATACATAAGACAAACACTAACAGACATAAAAGGAGAAATTGACAGTAACACAATAATAGTAGGACTCTTTAACACCCCACTCATACCAATGGGCAGATCATCAAAAAGAAAATTAATAAGGAAACACAAGTCTTAAGTGATATATTAGATGACATGGATCTCATTGATATCTTCAGGACATTCCATCCAAATGGAGAAGAATACATTTTCTTCTCAAGTGCACATGGAACATTCTCTAGGATAGACCACATCTTGGGTCACAATCAAACCTCAGTAAATTTAAGAAAATTGAAATCATATTAAGAATCTTCTCCTATCACATGCTGTAAGATTAGATATCAATTACAAGAAAAAAGAAGTATAAGAGACAAAACCACATGGAGACAAACAACACACTTCTAAATAACCAACAGGTTACTGCAGAAATCAAAAGGGAAATCAAAAAATTTCTAGAAACAAATGCCAATGAAAACACGACAACTCAAAAGCTATGGGAAACAAATGACAATGAAAACATGACAACTCAAAAGCTATGGGATGCAGCAAAAGCAGTTCTAAGAAGGAAGCTTTTAGCAATACAATCCTACCTAAAGAAACAAGAAAAACATAGAATAGACAACCTAAGTTTATACCTAAAACAACTGGAAAAAGAACAAACAAAACCCCAAAATTAGTAGAAGGAAAGAAATCATAATTATCTGAGGATAAAGAAACAATAGTAAGATGAATAAAACTAAAAGCTGGTTCTTTGAGAAGGTAAACAAAATTGACAAATCTTTAGCCAGACTCATCAAGAAAAAAAGAGAGAAGAATCAAATCAACAAAATTAGAAGTGAAAAAGAGGTTACAATAGATAATACAGAAACACAAAGGATTATGAGACTATTATGAACAACTCTATGGTAATAAAATAGATAACCTGAAAGAAATGGACAGATTCTTGGAAAAGTTCAATCTTCCAAGACCAAACCGGGAAGAAATTGAAATTATGAATAACCCAAATACAAGCACTGAAATTAAAGCTGTGATCATAAATCCCATGAAAACAAAAGCCCAGGACCAGATGGCTTCACAGGAGAATTCTATCAAACATTTAGAGAAGAGCTAATGCCTATCCTTCTAAAACTCTTTCAAAAAAAGTTTCAGAGGAAGGAACACTTCCAAATTAATTCTATGAAGCCACCATCACCCTGATACCAAAACCAGACAAAGACAACACAAAAAATGAAAATTGCAGGCCAATATCACTGATGAACATAGCTGCAAAAATCCTCAACAAAATTTTAGCAAAGAGAATTCAACAACACATTAAAAGCTCATGCAAAATGATCAAGTTGGGTTTATTCCAGTGATGCAAGGATTGTTCAATATACACAAATCAAACAATGGGATATAGCATATTAACAAATTAAAAGTTAAAAACCATATGATAATCCCAATAGATGCACAAAAAGCCTTTGACAAAATTCAGCACCCATTTATGATTAAAACTCTTCACAAAATGGCATAGAAGGAAGCTACCTCAACAGAGTAAAGGCCATATATGATAAGCCTACAGCAAATAATATTCTCAATGGTGAAAATCTGAAAGCATACCCCCTAAGATCAGGAACAAGACAAAGGTGTCCACTTTTGCAACTAATATTCAACATAGTTCTGGAAGTCCTAGCTACAGCAATCAGAGAAGAAAAAGAAATAAAAGGAATCCAGATGGAAAAAGAAGAAGTAAAGCTCTCACTGGCTGCAGATGGCATGATACTGTGCATAGAAAACCCTAAAGATAGTATGAGAAAATTACTAGAGCTAATTAGTGAATTTAGCAAAGCTTCAGGATACAAAATCAATACACAGAAATCACTTGCATTCCTATTACTAACAATGAAAAGTCAGAAAGAGAAATTAAAGAATCAATCCCATTTACCATTGCAACAAAAAGAATTAAATATCTAGGTATAAACATACCTAAGGAGAAAAAATTACACAGAAAATTATAAGACTCAAATGAAAGAAATCAAAGATGACATAAACAGATGGAGAGATATTCCATGTTCCTGGGTAAGAAAAATCAATATTGTAAAAATAACTATATTACCAAAAGCAATCTACATATTTGATGTGATCCCTATCAAATTACCAATGTCATTTTTCACAGTACTAGGACAAAATATTAAACAACTCATATGGAAACACAAAAGACCCTGAATAGCCAAAATAATCCTGGGAACGAAGAATGGAGCTGGAGGAATCAACCTTCCTGACTCCATATTATACTACAAAGCTACAGCCATCAAGAAAGTATGGTACTGGCACAAAAACAGAAATATAGACCAATGGAATGAGATAGAAAGCCTAGAAATAAACCCATGCACCTATGGGTACCTTATTTTTGACAAAGTAGTCAAGAATGTACAATGGGGAAAAGACAGCCTCTTCAATCAATGGTGCTGGGAAAACTGGGCAACTACATGTAAAAGAATGAAATTAGAACACTTCCTACCACCATACACAAAGATAAACTCAAAATGGATTAAAGACCTAAATGTAAGACCAGAAACTATGAAACTCTTGGAGGAAAACATAGGCAGAACACTCGATGACATACATCAAAGCAAGATCCTCTGTGACCCACCTCCTAGAGTAATGGAAATAAAAACAAAAGTAAACAAGCAGGACCTCATTAAACTTAAAAGCTTTTGCACAGCAGAGGAAACTATAAGCAAGGTGAGAAGACAACCCTCCAAATGGGAGAAATAAGTAGCATGTGAAATAACTGACAAAGGATTAATTTCCAAAATATACAAGCAGTTCATAGAACTCAGTACTAGATAAACAAACAACCCAATAAGAAAGTGGGAGAAAGATCTAAACAAACTTTCTCCAAAGAAGATATACAGATGGCTATCAAACCCATGAAAGGATGCTCAATATAGGTTATTATTAGAGAAATGAAAATCAGAAATACAATGAGATATCATCTCATACCAGTCAGAATAGCCATCATCAAAAAGTCTACAAACAATAAATGCTGGAAAGGGTGTGGTAAAAAGAGAACCCTCTTGAACTGTTGATGGGAATGTAAATTGATACAGCCACTATGGAAGATGGTATGGAGATTCCTTAAAAAAAACAAAACAAACCAAACAAAACAAAACAAAAAAAAAAAAAAAACAAAACTAGGAATAGAACCACCATTTGCCCCAGCAGTCCCATTCCTAGGTATATACCCTGAGGAAACCAAAATTGAAAGAGACATTTATATCCCATTGTTCATTGCAGCACTATGTACAATAGCTAGAACATGGAAGCAACCTAGATGTCCATCAACAGATGAATGGATAAAGAAGTTGTGGTACATATACACAATGGAATATTACTCAGCCATAAAAAAGGAATGCATTTGAGTCAGTTATAATGAGGTGGATGAACCTAGAACCTATTATACAGAGTGAAGTGAGTCAGAAGGAGAAAGATAAATATCGTATAGGAAAACAAAAGAATGGATATGCCAGCAAATTTGGAAAACTCAGCAGTGGCCACAGGACTGGGAGAGGTCAGTTCTCATTCCAATCCCAAAGAAAGACAATGCCAAAGAATGCTCAAACTACTGCACAATTGCACTCATCTCACACACTAGCAAAGTAATGCTCAAAATTCCACAAGATAGGCTTCAATAGTACATGAAGTGTGAACTTCCAGATATTCACGCTGGATTTAGAAAAGGCAGAGGAACCAGAGATCAAATTGCCAACATCCAGTGGGATCATGGAAAAAGCAAGAGAGTACGAGAAAAACATCTATTTCTGCTTTATTGACTATGCCCAAGCCTTTGACTGTGTGGATCACAATAAACTGTGGAAAATTCTGAAAGAGATGGGAATACCAGACCACCTGACCTGCCTCTTGAGAAATCTGTATGCAAGTCAGGAAGCAACAGTTAGAACTGGACATGGAACAACAGACTGGTTCCAAATAGGAAAAGGAGTAAGTCAAGGCTGTATATTGTCACCCTGCTTATTTAACTTATATGAAGAGTACATCATGAGAAATGCTGGGCTGGAAGAAACACAAGCTGGAATCAAGATTGCCGGGAGAAATATCAATAACCTCAGATATGCAGATGACACCACCCTTAGGGCAGAAAGTGAAGAGGAACTAAAAAGCCTCTTGATGACAGTGAAAGTGGAGAGTGAAAAAGTTGGCTTAAAGCTCAACATTCAGAAAACGAAGATCATGGCATCCAGTCCCATCACCTCATGGGAAATAGATGGGAAACAGTGTCAGACTTTATTTTTTGGGGCTCCAAAATCACTGCAGATGGTGACTGAAGCCATGAAATTAGAAGACACTTACTCCTTGGAAGGAAAGTTATGACCAACCTAGATAGCATCTTAAAAAGCAGAGATATTATTTTGCCAACAAAGGTCCGTCTAGTCAAGGCTATGGTTTTTCATGTGGTCGTGTATGGATGTGAGAGTTGGACTGTGAAGAAGGCTGAGCGCCAAAGAATTGATGCTTTTGAACTGTGGTGTTGGATAAGACTCTTGAGAGTCCCTTGTACTGCAAGGAGATCAACCCAGTCCATTCTGAAGGAGATCAGCCCTGGTTGTTCTTTGGAAGGACTGATGCTGAAGCTGAAACTCCATTACTTTGGCCACCTCATGCGAAGAGTTGACTCATTGGAACAGACTCTGATGCTGGGAGGGATTGAGGGCAGGAGGAGAAGGGACCGACAGAGGATGAGATGGCTGGATGGCATCATTGACTCGATGGACCTGAGTCTGAGTGAACTCCGGGAGTTGGTGATGGACAGGGAGGCCTGGCGTGCTGTGATTCATGGAGTCACAAAGAGTCAGACACGACTGAGTGACTGAACTGAACTGAACACATACATATGGAATCTTGAAAAGTGGTACTGAAGAATTTATTTACAGGGAAACAATTGAGAACCAGACATAGAGAATAGACTTATGGACATGGGGAGAGGGGAGGAGAGGGTGAGATGTATGAAAGAGTAACATGGAAACTTACATCACCGTATGAAATAGATAGCCAATGGGAATTTGCTGTATGGCTCAGGAAACTCAAACAGGGGCTCTGTAGCAAACTAGAGAGGTGGTTTCAAAAGTGAGGAGGGAGGGAATTTCAAAAGTGAGGGGATATATGTATATCTATGGCTGATTCTTGCTGAGGTTTGACAGAAAACAGCAAAATTATTAAAGCAATTATCCTTTAATAAAATAATTAATTTTAAAAAAAGAAAAAAAAAATAAAGAAATAAGGGGAGAATGAATACTGAGTTGCTTCACTGTTCTCCAAAAACTACCACAACATTGTTAATCAGGTATATCCCAATACAAACTGTTTTTGACATTAAAAAATTAAAATTAAAAAAGAAATATATCAGAAGTTGCCTGTATATTATATAACTTGTATGTGAATGAGTGTCAATAAAACCTTCTGAAACATTAAAATTAATTCAGTAGCTAATCATTTTATACTGATATTTAAGATATGCTGTTCAATTTTAGAAGATGTTATTAAAATAACAGCAAAAATTATACACAAAGTTGCAATTTGGGAAACTAAATACTATTTAGAAAGTGTATTCTGTCTCACTCAAGGGCCCAACAATGTATCAGAAGTCCACAGCCAAAGTTCTTTAGTGGGCTCGGTAAAATAAAAGACACAGAATTAGAAAATAAGGGTTTATGGAGATCATATGATTTCTATTGGGTAAAGGAGAAACACGAATCCTGAGAGATAAATATTATACATTTTGGTATGTGTAATGATAATAAAAAAAAAAATGACCCCTTGAAATATTGTGTGAGTCTTGAGACTTTGCACTGACTTTGTATGACAACTAGGACAAATGTCATAGTTTAAAAAATACACCGAGAATAATATATTTGAATAAATGGTAAAACATTATGAAAGTATCATGAACAAAGTGACAAAGAAGAACTTTAAAAATGAAGAAAATTATACGATTACAATCATCAGGTAGTTTTAGTTATGAGTGAGAGCACAAATTACACTGCTTTAAAATATTATTTTAAATTTTATTTTCTCAGTTTGAGGAGATTTCTAACATGGTTATGTCCCAGCTCTGGGTCTAATCATTTTCAATTCCATATAATTTCTAGTGTTGGGTTCATCTTCAATTTGGCTTCTTTCAAAATCATAAGATGTTTGTGACTGGCACTGGGGCTGTATTATTCCTTTTCTATTCCAAAAGGAAAAAATATTTTATTTCCCTTAACTATCATAAAACAACTTAATATTAGTTCTGATTAGATGACTCTTAAATTCAAACACTCTGTTCAGGGACTATTTCCAACACCTGTTTCACTTCATTTCAGTTCAGTGCAGTTGCTCAGTCATTTCAGACTCTATGTGACCCCATGGACCACAGCACACCAGGCCTCCCAGTCCATCATCAAATCTCAGAGTTCACCCAAACTAATGTCCATTGAGGCAGTGATGACATTCAACCATCTCATCCTCTGTCGTCCCCTTCTCCCACCTGCAATCTTTCCCAGCATCAGGGTTTTTTTTCAAATGAATCAGTTCTTCCCATCAGTGGCCAAAGTATTGGGGTTTCAGCTTCAACATCAGTCCTTCCAAAAAACACTCAAGAATGATCTCCTTTAGGATGGACTGGTTGGATCTCCTTGCAGTCCAAGGGACTCTCTGGAGACTTCTCTAACACCACAGTTCAAAAGCATCAATTCTTCAGCTCTCAGGTTTCTTAGACTTCCCTGATGGCTCAGATGGTAAAGCGTCTGTCGACAATGTGGGAGACCTGGGTTCAATCCCTGGGTCAGGAAGATTCCCTGGAGAAGGAAATAGCAATCCACTCCAGTACTCTTGCCTAGAAAATCCCATGGATGGAGTAGCCAGGTGCAGGTTACTCTGTCCATGGGGTCGCAAAGAGTTGGAAATGACTGAGTGACTTCACTTCACTCACAGCTTTCTTTATAGTCCACCTCTCACATTAATACATGACTACTGGAAAAACCATAGCCTTGACTAGATGGACCTTTGCCTGCAAAGTAATGTCTCTGCTTTTTAATATATTGTCTAGATTGGTCATAACATTCCTCCAAGAAGCAAGCGTCTTTTAATGTTATGGCTGCAGTCACAATCTGCAGTGATTCTGCAGCCCCAGAAAATAAAGCCTGCCAGTGTTTCCACTATTTCCCCAGCTATTTGCCATGAAGTAATGGGACCGGATGCCACGATCTTAGTTTTCTGAATGTTGAGCTTTAAGCCCACTTTTTCACTCCTCTTTCACTTTCATCAAAAGGCTCTTTGGTTCTTCTTCACTTTCTGCCATAAGCGTGGTGTCATCTGTATATTTGAGGTTATTGCTATTTCTCCAAGCAATCTTGATTCCAGTTTGTGTTTCATCCAGTCCAGTGTTTCTCATGATGTACTCTGCATATAAGTTAAATAACCAGGGTGACAATATACAGCTTTGATGTACTTCTTTTCCTATTTGGAGCCAGTCTGTTGTTCCACGTCCAGTTCTAACTGTTGCTTCCTGACCTGCGTGCAGATTTCTCAGGAGTCAGGTCAGGGGGTCTGGTAGTCCCATCTCCTTCAGAGTTTTCCACAGTTTATTGTGATCCATGCAGTCAACGGCTTTGGTGTAGTCAATAAAGCAGAAACAGATGTTTTTCTGGAACTCTCTTGCTTTTTCGATGATCCAGCAGATGTTGGAAATTTGATCTCTGGTTCCTCTGCCTTTGCTAAAACCAGCTTGAGCATCTGGAAGTTCATGGTTCAAGTATTGCTGAAGCCTGGCTTGGAGAATTTTGAGCATGACTTTACTAGTGTGGGAGATTAGTGCAACTGTCAGGTAGGTCGAGCAATCTTTGGAATTGTCTTTCTTTGGGATTTGAATGAAAACTGAACTTTTCCAGTCCTGTGGCCACTGCTGAGTTTTCCAAATTTGCTGGTATATCGTGTTCAGCACTTTCACAAAATCATATTTTTGGATTTGACATAGCTCAACTGGAATTCCATCACCTCCACTAGATTTGTTCGTAATGATGCTTCCTAAGGCCCACTTGACTTCACATTCCAGGATGTCTGGCTCTAGGTGAGTGATCACACCACCATGATTATCTGGGTCATGAAGATTTTTTTGTACAGTTCTTCTGTGTATTCTTGCCACCTCTTCTTAATATCGTCTGCTTCTGTTAGGTCCCTACCATTTCTGTCCTTTATTAAGCCCATTTATGCATGAAATGCTCCCTGGTATCTCTTATTTTCTTAAAGAGATCTCTAGTCTTTCGCATTCTATTGTTTTCCTCTATTTCTTTGCACTGATCACTGAGGAAAGTTTTCTTATCTCTCCTTGCTATTTTTTGGAACTCTGCATTCAAATGTGGATGTTTTTCCTTTTCTCCTTTGTTTTCACTTCTCTTCTTTTCACAGCTATTTGTAAGTTCTCCCCAGAAAGCCATTTTGCTTTTTTGTATGTCTTTTCCTTGGGGATGGTCTTGATCCCTGTCTCCTGTACAATGTCATGAACCTCAGTCCATAGATCATCAGGCACTCTGTCTATCAGATCTAGTCCCTTAAATCTATTTGTCACTTTCATTGTATAATTGTAAGGGACTTGATTTATCTTCTACCTGAATGGTCTAGTGGTTTTCCCTACTTTCTTCAATTTAAGTCTGAATTTGACAATAAGGCATTCGTGATCTGAGCCACAGTCAGCTCCCAGTATTGTTTTTGCTGACTGTATAGAGCTTCTACATCTTTGGCTGCAAAGAATATAATCAATCTGATTTCGGTGTTGACTATCTGGTGATGTCCATGTGTAGAGTCTTCTCTTGTGTTGTTGGAAGAGGGTATTTGCTATGACCAGTGTGTTCTTTTGGCAAAACTCTATTAGCCTTTACCCTGCTTCAATCTGTACTCCAAGGCCAAATTTGCCTGTTACTCCAGGTGTTTCTTGACTTCCTACTTTTGCATTCCAGTCCCCTATAATGAAAAGGACATCTTTTTGGGGTGTTAGTTCTAAAAGGTCTTCTAGGTCTTCATAGAACCATTCAACTTCACCTTCTTCTGCATTACTGGTCCAGGCTAGACTTGGATTACCGAGATATTGAACGGTTTGCCTTGGAAATGAACAGAGATCATTCTGTCGTTTTTGAGATTGCATCCATGGACTGCATTTTGGACTCTTTTGTTGACTGTGATGGCTACTTCGTTTCTTCTAAGGGATTCTTGCCCATGGTAGTAGATATAATGGTCATCTGAGTTAAATTCACCCATTCCAGTCCATTTTAGTCTGCTGATTCATAAAATGGCGGCATTCTCTGTTGCCATCTCTTGTTTGACCCCTTCCAATTTGCCTTGATTCATGGACCTAACATTCCAGGTTCCGATACCATATCGCTCTTTACAGCATCGGACCTTGTTTCTATCAACAGTCACATACACAACTGGGTGTTGCTTTTGCTTTGGCTCCTTTTGGAGCTCTTCACTCTTTCTGGAGTTATGTCTCCACATTAAGCATGAGCTAATGCCTATCCCTGTGGACTATAGCATGGAATTACCCCAATTTCCTTAGTTTAGTGTTCTTCCATGGGAGTGCTACTTGCCACCTCTGAACCAATCACTGATTGTCTTTGGGCTCAGTTAGATGCCAGTTCCTGAAATAATCACTGAGGAAAGACAATGCAATTATTCTTTACAGTTTAGGAGAATCCAAGTCTATTACTGGAACTGGGTGTAGGGCTAATCAATTTGAAACCATGTGAATGATATACAATTTGGAAAGGGTAAAAGTGATGCTGTAGAAGCAACTCCAATATTTGCTGCCTTGAAATACAGACAATAACTTCTTTTATAAAAATAAAAGGCTATTATAAAACAGGAAAACAAAAATGCAAAATGACAAACAGCAAAGGATGTGATCAAGAAATTCACAAAAGAAAAAACACAAGTGATAAATTTCAATAAAATATAAAAAATAATTTTCTCTTTCAATCCAAAAGGATATCAAGCTTGACTATTCATTGGAAGGACTGATGCTGAAGCTCCAATATTTTGGCCACCACATGCTAAGAACGGACTCATTGGAAAAGTCCCTGACGCTGGTAAGGATTGAAGGCAGAAGGAGAAGGGGGTTACAGAGGTTGAGACGGTTGGATGGCATCACCGATTCAATGAACATGAGTTTTAACAAATTCCAGGAGATAGTGATGGACAAGGAAGGCTGGTGTGGTGCAGTCTATGGGGTCGCAAAGAGTGGGACTTGACTGAGTGACTGAACAACAGCAAGTTATCACATATATACATATTTTAAGGTGAGATAATCTTTTCACATATCATATTTGCAAAAATTGATATTTTGTGTTGGCAAATATTGAGGAAAATGACATTTTCATCTATTTTTGGTTAGACTGCGAATTGGAAATAAAATATTTTCTGAAAAATGGTTTGGCAATTCATATAAAAAGTGTTAGAAAGAATATCCATTTGAAGAAAGCAAGATGGTGAAGTTGGTGGATGCTGAGCTCACTTCCCACCATGAACACATCAAATATATCTATGCTCACTGAAAATAAACTGGAGTCTGGCAGGTAGAAACTTAGACAACCAAGGCTGTAGAAGGAGGTCTACAAGGAGTTGGGTAGGAAGGGAAAAGAAGCCACCAGTTTAGGACTGCACTCCTGGGAGGGGATGTAAACGAGTCAGAGATTTCACAGGCTCAGAGAAACTCATGGGGAGTGAGCAGTTCAAATTACATCTTGGAAACCCCACCCTGGAGTCAGAAACTGGGAAAATGAGTCCCCTTAGCTGATTTGAAAACCACTGGGACTAACAAGAAGGTTGTAAGAAATCTAGACTCTGTATGTGAAGAGTTTGTGGAGGCAACCACACGTTTGCTTACTCACAAAACAAGGCAGAGGAAACATGTTGAAATTACACAGGATGCTGGCTGTTTTCCCGTAACAGTCCCAGGTCATGACCTAACCCACTCTGAATGCCTGCTCCAGCCCCTCTTATTTCATAGAACACCCCTTCCCAAAACTATGGCAAAGGCTTCCATGGCTGAGAAGAATGTACAAGTGCCAGGAATGGAGTCAACTCAGATCTGGCCTACATCTGAACAAGTTGAGAGCAGCCATTACCAGTGCTTATGGAGGTGGCACAGTGAGAGTATCTGGAACTCTGTCTGGTGTGCTGGGACTGTCCCATTATGCACCCAAGCCCATATTGGGCACCCCTTCTTGCTCCAGCACTTCTTTCTTTTGGGGCAAAATTTCCAATGCTGGAAGGGGGTACAGCACACACTTACATGAAATGGAATCAGCATGGACCTGAAACTCAGGGCTTCTGTACCACCAACTGGAGACTCAACCTAACTCCCCAATAGTCAGGGTTGGCTACTGAGCACAGGAGAAGTCCGGGCTCATACGTGGCATTGGTTCTGGCCCCTCTATCTCTAGGCCCACCTCTCACCAAAGTGAGAGTTGCCAATACACAAGAAGCAAATTAATCTGGAACGTAAAATTATGGAAATCGCCCAATAGGAAAAGCAAGAAGAAAAACAAGTTAAAAATGAGAACAGTTTAAGAGACTTCTAGACAACATCAAGTATACTAACATACACTTTATTGGGGTCGTAGACGGAAAAGAGAGAGAGAAAGTGGTCAAAAATGTATATTTAACAGGCTGAAAGGGAAAAACTTGCAGCCTATAATAATCTACCCAGCAAGATTATCATCCAGAATTGGAGAGAACTTCTCAGACAGGCAAGTTTATCCATACTAAACCAACTCTGAAAGATATATTAGAGAGTCTTCTCTAAGTGGAAAAAGAATTAAAAATATACAGAGAAGGCAAAAACTCCCGCAAGTACACAGAAACACATAGTAAAGGCTGTGAATCAACCAATTAGACAATCTAGTATGAAACTTAAAAGACAAATGAATTGTAAATTAAACGCTAACTACAATAAACACCCTATTACATCAATGGACAGAGCGTCCTGATAGAAAAGCAATAAGAAAACTGTAGTCTTAAATTACAGATTAGAGTAGTTGAACTTAATAGATACCTATGGCATTTGTTGTTGTTCTTCAGTTAGTAAGTTGTCTGACTCTTTTGAAACCCCATGGACTGTAGCCTTCCAGGCTCCTCTGTCCATGGGATTTCCCAGGCAAGAATACTGGAGTGTATTGCATTTCCTTTTCCAGGGGATCTTGCTAACCCACGGATCAAGTCTGCATCTTCTGCACTGCAGGCAGATTCTTTACCTCTTTGCCACCTGGCATAGTCTATCGCAAATTAGCAGAATACACATTTTCAAATGCACACAGGACATTTTTTCAGGGATGATCAAATGCTAGGCCACAAAACAAGTCTCAACACATTTAAGAAGACAGAAATTATATCAAGCACTTTTTCTGACCACAATGGTACAAAATAAGAAATCAATTACAGGAGGGGAATATGGGACAAACACAAACATATGGAGACTAAACAACATGCTACTAAAAACCAATGGGCTAATGAAGAAATCAAAAAGGGAATCAGAAAATACTTGGAGACTACTAAAAACACCAACTTTCCAAAATCTATTGGATTTAGCAAAAGCAGTTCTAGGGGGAAATTTATAGTGACAGATGCTTCCCTCAAGAAAATAAAAAAAAAAAAAAAAAAAAACTGAAATAAACAACTTAACTTACTATATAAATGAATTGGAAAAGGAAGAATAAATAAAGCCCCAAATCCTCAGAATGAAGGCAATAATAATGATCAGAGAGGACATTAATAAAATTGAGACTTCCCCTTTCCTAAAGTAAAAAAAGTATCAATTAAGTGAGAAGATATTTTTTTGAAAAGATAAACAAAATAATTAAGTCTTTAGCCAGGTTCATCAAAAATAAAAGATAGATGACTCAAATAAACAAAATAAGAAATGCAATGGAGACATTACTGCCAATAGGAAAAAATCATAAGAGGATACTACAAATAGTTATATACCAGACAGTTGGACAACCTAGAAGAAACTGACAAATCTCTAGGAACATACAATCTTTCAAAACTGAATCAGGAAGGAATGTATAGTCTGAATAGATGAATCACTAGTCGTGAAATTGAATTTATAATAAAAACTTTCTTAGCAAAATAAAGTTCAGGACCACACAGCTTCACAGTAGAATTTTTCCAAACATATACAGAATAGCTTATACCCAACATTCTCAAACTATTCCAAAAAATTGAGAAAATGGAGTACTCCCAAATTATTTGCTGAAGCCACTATTATCCTAACACCAAAGGCAGACAAAGACACCACCCAAAAAGAAAATTAAATGTCAATATTTCTGTTGAATATAGATGTTAAAATTCTTAATAAAATATTAGAGAACCAAATTCAACACCACATTAAAACCATCATATACCATGATCAAGATGGACTTATTCCAGGGGTACAAGGATGGTTCAATATCTGCAAATTAGTCAATGTGGTACACCACATTAGGGACAAGAAGGACAAAAATCACATGATCATCTCAACAGATGCTGTAAAAGCATTTGGTAAAATTCAATATTCATTCATTTCAAAAACTCATCATACTTGATATGGAGGGATATATCTGAACACAATGAAAGTGAAAGTGGAAGTCACTCTGTACCCACTCCAGTATTCTGGCCTACAGAATTCCATGGGCTGTATAGTCCATGTGGTCATCTGAACATAATAAAGGTGATTTATAACAAACAGAGATAATATCATGTTCAGTGGCAAAAAGCTGAAAGCTTTGCCTCTAAATCAGGAACAAGACACAGATGCCCACTCTTGACACTTCTAAAATGCTAGAAGTATGAGGCACAGCAATGATTCAAGGAAAAGAAATAAAAGTCATCCAAATTGGAAGGAAGAAGGAAAACTGTCACTACTTGCAGTTGACATGATACTATATACAGAAAACTATAAACCACCACAAAAAATGATTAAACAAATGAAATAAAAATGAATTAAAACCCTAAATGAAAGACTGGAAACTATGAAACTCCTAGAAATAAATGTAGGCAAAACCCTCTTTGACATAATTCATAGCAACATTTTTTTCCACCTGTCTCCTAAGGCAAAGGAAACAAAAGAAAAAAATGAGATCTAATTAAAGTTCAAGACTTTTGCACAGCAAATGAAAACACTGACTAAATGAAAAGAGAACCTGCTGAATAGGAATAGAAAGTGAAAGTGAAGTCACTTAGTCGTGTCCGACTCTTTGTGACCCCATGGACTGTAGCCTACCAGGCTTCTCCATCCATGGGATTTTCTAGGCAAGAGTACTGGAGTGGGTTGCCACTTCCTTCTCCAGGGGATCTTCCCTACCCAGGGATCGAACCTGGGTCTCCCACATTGTAGGCAGATGGTTTTACCATCTGAGCCAGGAAGTATTTGCAAATTATATGACTATAAGGGGTTAATATGCAAAATATATAAACAGATTACTCAACTCGGTATTTTAAAAAAAAAGGAAGATCTGAATTTCTCCCAAGAAGATATACAGATGGCTAATAGTCACATGAAAAAATGCTGAACATCACTAATCGTCAGAGAAATTAAAACCAAAATCACAAGGAGATATCACCTCACACCCATCAGAATGCTGCTACCGCTACTGCTGCTGTTATGGCTATCATCAAATCAAAAAGTCTGATGGCAAGGACGTGGAGAAAAGGAAGCCCTTGTACTTAATTGGTGGGAATGTAAATTTGTGCAGTCACTATAGAAAACATCATGGAAGTTTCTCAAAAAACTAAAAAACAACTACCATGTGACCCAGCAATTCCACTCCCAGGTATATATCAGAAGACAGTGAACACTAATTTGAAAAGATACATGAATTCCAATGTTTATTACAGCCTTATTTACAATAGAAAAAATATGGAAGCAACCAGTGAACAAAACACACATGGTTTCTGTCTTCAAACACACAGGACTTCACTTGCATGGAGTATGGGATAAGCAAGCATTTGAACACTACAGTAATCCTTAAAAATAATGGCAGATACATGTTCTTTGAGATGGAAAAATTCTTCCAGCATATTGCATAGAAAAAGAAGGCTACAATAGTGCATATAGTTTGATTCAATTTCTATAAATTAAAAAAACTTCACTGATGTATATCAGTTCAGTTCCGTCACTCAGTCGTGTCCGACTCTTCGCGACCCCATGAATTGCAGCACGCCAGGCCTCCCTGTCCATTACCAACTCCCGGAGTTCACTCAAACTCACCTCCATCCACTCAGTGATGCCATCCAGCCATCTCATCCTCTGTCGTCCCCTTCTCCTCCTACCCCCAATCCCTCCCAGCATCAGAGTCTTTTCCAATGAGTCAACTCTTCGCATGAGTTGGCTAAAGTACTGGAGTTTCAGCTTTAGCATCATTCCTTCCAAAGAAATCCCAGGGCTGATCTTCAGAATGGACTGGTTGGATCTCCGTGCAGTCCAAGGGAATCTCAAGAGTCTTCTCCAACACCACAGTTCAAAGGCATCAATTCTTCAGCACTCAGCCTTTTTCACAGTCCAACTCTCACATCCATACATGACCACAGGAAAAACCGTAGCCTTGTCTAGACGGACCTTTGTTGGCAAAGTAATGTCTCTGCTTTTTAAGATGCTATCTATGTTGATCATAACTTTCCTTTCAAGGAGTAAGCGTCTTTTAATTTCATGGCTGCAGTCACCATCTGCAGTGATTTTGGAGCCCAGAAAAATAAAGTCTGACACTGTTTCCACTGTTTCCCCATCTATTTCCCATGAAGTGATGGGACCGGATGCCATGATCTTAGTTTTCTGAATGTTGAGCTTTAAGCCAACTTTTTCACTCTCCACTTTCACTTTCATCAAGAGGCTTTTTTAGTTCCTCCTCACTTTCTGCCATAAGGGTGGTATCATCTGCATATCTGAGGTTATTGTTATTCGTCCATCTTGATTCCAGCTTGTGTTTCTTCCAGTCCAGCGTTTCTCATGATGTACTCAGCATATAAGTTAAATAAGCAGGGTGACAATATACAGCCTTGACGTACTCCTTTTGCTATTTGGAACCAGTCTGTTGTTCCATCCAGTTCTAACTGTTGTTTCCTGACCTGCATACAGATTTCTCAAGAGGCAGGTCAGGTGGTCTGGTATTCCCATCTCTTTCAGAATTCCCCACAGTTTATTGTGATCCACACAGTCAAAGGCTTTGGCATAGTCAATAAAGCAGAAATAGATGTGTTTTTTTTGGAACTCTCTGGCTTTTTCCATGATCCAGCGGATGTTGGTAATTTGATCTTTGGTTCCTCTGCCTTTTCTAAAACCAGCTTGAACATCGGGAAGTTCACGGTTCACATATTGCTGAAGCCTGGCTTGGAGAATTTTGAGCATTACTTTACTAGTGTGTGAGATGAGTGCAACTGTGCAGTAGTTTAAGCATTCTTTGGCATTGCCTTTCTTTGGGATAAGAATGAAAACTGACCTTTTCCAGTCCTGTGGCCACTGCTGAGTTTTCCAAATTTGCTGGCATATTGAGTGCAGCACTTCCACAGCATCATCTTTCAGGATTTGAGATAGCTCAACTGCAATTCCATCACTTCCACTAGCTTTGTTCATAGTGATGCTTTCTAAGGCCCACTTGACTTCACATTCCAGGATGTCTGGCTCTAGGTGAGTGATCACACCACCACGATTATCTGGAACATGAAGATCTTTTTTGTACAGTTCTTCTGTGTATTCTTGCCACCTCTTCTTAGTGTCTTCTGCTTCTGTTAGGTCCATACCATTCCTGTTCTTTATCGAGCCCATCTTTGCATGAAATGTTCCTTTTGTATCTCTGATTTTCTTGAAGAGATCTCTAGTCTTTCCCATTCCGTTGTTTTCCTCTATTTCTTTGCATTGATCGCTGAAGAAGGCTTTCTTATCTCTGCTTGCTATTCTTTGGAACTCTGCATTCAGATGCTTATATCTTTCCCTTGGATAATGATCATCCAAATATATGTGTATTCTATGTATTCTAACATTACATAATACATATAATATATATGTTATAAATATTTAAGTAGAACAACAAAGACAAAATATTGACAGTATATATTTCTATTGCCACACTTATTGGTGTCCTCAACCAGTCCATTCTAAAGCAGATCAGCCCTGGGTGTTCTTTGGAAGGACTGATGCTAAAGCTGAAACTCCAGTACTTTGGCCACCTCATGTGAAGAGTTGACTCATTGGAAAAGACTCTGATGCTGGGAGGCAATGGGGGCAGGAGGAAAATGGAACGACAGAGGATGAGATGGCTGGATGGCATCAATGACTCGATGGACGTGAGGCTGAGTGAACTCCAGGAGTTGGTGATGGACAGGGAGGCCTGTCGTGCTGCAATTCATGGGGTCTCAAATAGTCGGACACGACTGAGCAACTGTACTGAACTGAACTGAACTGAATTTCATTTTTATACCTTTTGAATTTCCATATTGCTTTGCCTCGGGTATATATTTTAGAAAACAAATAATGCTCTTTTGAAGCACAGTAACCCAGACATTCAGAAAAGGCAATGGCAACCCACTCCAGTAGTCTTGCCTGGAGAATCCCATGGACAGAGGAGCCTGGTAGGCTGCAGTCCATGGGGTCGCTAAGAGTTGGACACGACTGAGTGACTTCAGTTTCATTTTTCACTTTCATGCATTGGAGAAAGAAATGGAAATCCACTCCAGTATTCTTGCCTGGAGAATCCCAGGGACAGAGGAGCCTGTTGGGTGCCATCTATGGGGTCAAAGAGCATTGCACACGACTGATGCAACATAGCAGCAGCAGCAGTAACCCAGACATTAAATTAACATATGCCCAAGTATCCTTTAAAGGTCTTCTTTCTACCTCCAAGTCCATGTTTCTTTGCAATTTCCACATCATACCTTAGATTCCATTCATATTCAGTGCATGTATAACCAGCTTTCTTGGGTCTCAGTGCCTTTGCATTTTCTCCACCACTGTCTGGGAAGCACTTGCACAACTTTTCACTTGGTGATCTATTTACTTCAGGTGACTCAGGCTTCATCTCAGGTGTCTTCACTTAAAAGAACCCTTCCCTCACCTCCTTGCCATCAGACTATGACAAATGCCTCTCCTCGTTACCACCACAGCCCAGTGTGGTTTGTATACTGTGAATCAATTCATCACGCAAATGGAAATATAAGTTTAACATTACTTTCCTCCTTTTCCTGCCCTGTTCTCTCTCAACAGCAGCTCATCACTTTCTAGTCTCTTCCTACTCACCTGGTTCCACTTGCACAAGCCTCCTTGTTTTATTGGAAGGGCATAGACAATACCAATTGGGGGCTTTTGCCATGGCTATTTTCTCTGCCCAGAATTTATTCCCCAAGATAGCCACAAGGTCAGTCCCTCATGTCGTTAATTAAGTCTTTGCTCAAATGTCCTAGATTGAAAAGGCCGTACCTGCACTAACCTGTGGGGTGGAAAACTCCCCATTTCTCATAACTCATAAAGTTCTCTCTATATGGTATAATACACTATTTTGTCATTAATGTTTACCTTCCATCTTCCCTGCCTAGAATGTAAGCCCCATGAGAGAAGGGTCCTGGGTTTTGGTTACCAATGTGTGCCTTGCACCCAGAACACGACCTGAAGCACTGAAGAGGGTTCAATCAGTTCAGTTCCGTCACTCAGTCGTGTCCGACTCTTTGCGACCCCATGGACCATAGCACGCCAGGCCTCCCTGTCCATCACCATCTCCCAGGGCTTACTCAAACTCGTGTCCACTGAGTTGGTGATACAATCCAACTATCTCATCCTCTATCATCCCCTTCTCTTCCCACCTTCAGTCTTTCCCAGTATTAGGGTCTTTTCAAATGAGTCAGATGTTCTCATCAGGTAGCCAAAGTATTGGAGTTTCAGCTTCAGCATCAGTCCTTCCAATGAATAATCAGGACTGATTTCCTTTAGGATGCACTGGTTGGATCTTCTTGCAGACCAAGGGACTCTCAAGAGTCTTATCCAACACCACAGTTCAAAAGCAGGAATTCTGCAGCACTCAGTTTTCTTTATAGTACCACTCTCACATCCATACATGACCACTGGAAAAACCATGGCTTTGGCTAGACGGACCTTTGTTGGCAAAGTGATATCGCAGCTTTTTAATATGTTGTCTAGGTTGGTCATAAATTTTCTTCCAAGGAGCAAGGGTCTTTTAATTTCATGGCTGCAGCCATCATATGAAGTGGTTTTGGAGACCAAAAATAAATAAATAAATAAATAAAGTCAGTAACTGTTTCCATAGTTTCCCCATCTACTTTCCATAAAGTGATGAGACCAGATGCCAGGATCTTAGTTTTCTGAATGTTGAGTTTTCACTCTCCTCTTGAACTTTCATCAACAGAGTCTTTAGTTCTTCTTCACTTTCTACCATAAGCATGGTGTCATCTGCATATCTGAGATTATTGATATTTCTCCCAGCAATCTTGATTCCAGCTTATGCTTCATCCAGTCCAGCATTTTGCATAATGTACTCTGCATATAAGTTAAACAAGCAGGGTGACAATAAACAGCTTTGACATTCTCCTTTCCCAATTTGGAGCCAGTCTGTTGTTCCATACTGGGGGTTAATTAATACCTTTTGAGGGGGAAATAAACATTACACCTAAGAATTTATGTCTATTTTTGCAATTAAATAAAACAAATCCAGACTAATGTGAGAAGGAACTTGATTTGAAATGACAATGGTGATAGGGTCATCACCCACACTACAAAAGTAATGCTGAAAATTCTCCAAGATAGGCTTCAAGAATACATAGACCAAGAACATTCAGATGATCAAGCTGCATTGAGAAAAGGCAGAGAAACAAGAGATCCAATTGCCAACATCAGTTGGTTCATAGAAAAAGCAAGAGAAATCCAGAAAAAAAAACATCTACTTCTGCTTTGCTGACTATGCCAAAGCACTTGCCTGGGTGGATCACATCAAATTGTGGACAATTCTTAAAGAGATCAGTATACCAGACCAACTTATCTGACACTTGAGAAATCTGTATGCAGGTCAAGAAGCAACAGTTAGAACTGGACATGGAACAATGGACTGGTTCCAAACTGGGAAAGGAGTACATCAAGGCTGTACATTGTAACCTTGCTTATTTAACTTATATTCAGAGTACATCATGCTAAATGTCAGATTGGATGAAGCACAAGATGGAATGAAGATTGCCAGGAGAAATATTAATAAATTCAGAAATGCAGACAACACCATGCTTAAGGCAGAAAGCATAAAGAAACTAAAGACCGTCTTGATGAGGGTGAAAGAGGATAGTGAAAAAGCTAACTTAAATCAACATTCAAAAAACCAAGGTCATGGCATCTGGTCCAATCACGTTATGGCAAATAGAGGGGGAAACAATGGAAACAGTGACAGACTTTATTTTTGTGGGCTCCAAAATCACAGCAGATGCTGACTGCAGCCATGAAATTAAAAGTTGCTTGCTCCTTGGAAGAAAAGCCATGACCGACCCAGGGAGCACATCAAAAAGCAGAGACATCACTTTGCTGACAAAGGTCCATACGCCAAAGCTAAGGTTTTTTCAGTAGCCATATATGGATGTGATTGTTAGACCATAAAGAAAGCTGAGGGCTGAAGAATTGATGCTTTTGAACTGTGGTGGTAGAGAAGATTCTTGAGAGTCCCTTGGCCTGCAAGGAAATCAAACCAGTCAACCCTGAAGGAAATCAGTCCAGATTATTGACTAGAAGGACTGAAGCTGACACTGAAACTCCAGTACTTTGTCCACCTGATGCAAAGAACTGACTCATTGGAAAAGATCCTGATGCTGGGAAGGAATGAAGGCCAGAGGAGAAGGGGATGACAAAGGATGAGATGGTTGGATGGCACTGGGGATTCAATGGACTTGAGTTTCAGCAAGCTCTGGGAGTTGGTGATGGACAGGGAAGCCTGGTGTGCTGCAGTCAATGGGGTTGCACAGAGTCGTGTTGGGAGCCGCGTTAAGTATTGCTGACAAAATGGAGGCATGGCCCCAACACCCTCTCTTTTTCCCTCAGGCACAGACTCAGGATGAAGGAGTTAGGCCTTGTGATTCTGACTTGTTTTTTCCTCTCCTTGGCTGAGTTGACAGAAAAGGAATATTAAGGTGCTGATTGTTCTTGAGAGGAGCATGAGAAGGCACAAAGCCTTCTGCAGCTGTGCTCAGAGAATAATTATAAAGTTAATCATTGACATTTGTTCAAGGACTTTTACAAAAGAGTGTTCCAGGATGAGCATATAGGCCGCAGCTTGAGGTCATGGGAGGGATTGTTATCTGAAGCCTATTTGTGAGTAAAATGTTTATGGCAAAGGAGTTTAATAAATTTAGGGCTTAGAAATAATTAAAATAGTTAGAAGTTAAAGGTTTAAGGAATATTGTAATATTAGCATAGATTACTATAGCTTATAAGAGGTTAGGAATTTTAGAGATACTAATGAAGGGATGGAGCCAAAGCAAAAAGAATACCCAGCTGCAGATGTGACTGGTGATAGAAGCAAGGTCCAATGCTGTAAAGAGCAATATTGCATAGGAACCTGCAATGTCAGGTCCATGAATCAAGGCAAATTGGAAGTGGTCAAAAAGGAGATGGCAAGAGTGAACGTTGACATTCTAGGAATCAGGGAACTAAAATGGATGGGAATGGGTGAATTTAACTCAGATGAAGATTCTATCTACTACCGCGGGCAGGAATCCCTCAGAAAAAATGGAGTAGCCATCATGGTCAACACCAAAATCAGACTGATTATATTCTTTGCAGCCAAAGATGGAGAAGCTCTATACAGTCAGCAAAAACAAGACCAGGAGCTGACTGTGGCTCAGACCATGAACTCCTTATTGCCAAATTCAGACTTAAATTGAAGAAAGTAGGGAAAACCACTAGACCATACAGGTATGACCTAAATCAAATCCCTTATGATTATACAGTTGAAGTGAGAAATAGATTTCAGGGCCTAGAACTGATAGATAGAGTGCCTGATGAACTATGGAATGAGGTTCATGACATTGTACAGGAGAAAGGAATCAAGATCCCCATGGAAAAGAAATGCAAAAAAGCAAAATTGTTGTCTGGGGAGGCCTTACACATAGCTGTGAAAAGGAGAGAAGTGAAAAGCAAAGGAGAAAAGCAAAGATATAAACATATGAATGCAGAGTTCCAAAGAATAGCAAGAAGAGATAAGAAAGCCTTCTTCAGCGATCAATGCAAAGAAATAGAGGAAAACAACAGAATGGGAAAGACTAGAGATCTCTTCAAGAAAATCAGAGATATGAAAGGAACATTTCATGCAAAGATGGGCTCAATAAAGGACAGAAATGGTACGGACCTAACAGAAGCAGAAGATATTAAGAAGAGGTGGCAAGAATACACAGAAGAACTGTACACAAAAGGTCTTCACGACCCAGATAATCATGATGGTGTGATCACTGACCTAGAGCCAGAAATCCTGGAATGTGAAGTCAAGTGGGCCTTGGAAAGCATGACTATGAACAAAGCTAGAGGAGGTGATGGAATTCCAGTTGAGCCATTTCAAATCCTGAAAGATGATGCTGTGAAAGTGCTGCACTCAATATGCCAGCAAATTTGGAAAACTCAGCAGTGGCCACAGGACTGGAAAATGTCAGTTTTTATTCCAATCCCAAAGAAAGGTAATGTTAAAGAATGCTCAAACTACCACACAATTGCACTCATCTCACATGCTAGTAAAATAATGCTCAAAATTCTCCAAGCCAGCATTCAGCAATACGTGAACTGTGAACTTGCAGTTGCTCAAGCTGGTTTTAGAAAAGGCAGAGGAACCAGAGACCAAATTTCCAAAATCCACTGGATCATTGAAAAAGCAAGAGAGTTCCACAAAATCATCTATTTCTGCTTTATTTACTATGCCAAAACCTTTGACTGTGTGGATCACAATAAACAGTGGCAAGTTTAGAAATAGATGGGACTAACAGACGACCTGCCCTGGCTCTTGAGAAACCTCTATGCAGGTCAGGAAGCAACAGTTAGTACTGGACATGGAACAACAGACTGGTTCCAAATAGGAAAAGGAGTACGTCAAGGCTGTATATTGTCACCCTGCTTATTTAACTTATATGCAGAGTACATCATGAGGAAGGCTGGGCTGGAGGAAGCACAAGCTGGAATCAAGATTGCCTGGAGAAATATCAGTAACCTCAGATATGCAGATGACACCACGCTTATGGCAGAAACTTAAGAACTAAAAAGCCTCTTGATAAAGGCTAAAGAGGAGAGTGAAAAAATTGGCTGAAATCTCAACATTCAGCAAACGAAGATCATAGCATCCGGTCCCATCACTTCATGGGAAATAGATGGGGAAACAGTGGAAACAGTGTCAGACTTTATTTTTTGGGGCTCCAAAATCACCTCAGATGGTGACCGCAGCCATGAAATTAAAAGACGCTTACTCCTTGGAAGAAAAGTTATGACCAACCTAGATAGCATGTTGAAAAGAAGAGACATTACGTTGCCAACAAAGGTCCGTCTAGTTAAGGCTATGGCTTTTCCAGTGGTCATGTATGGATGTGAGAATTGGACTGTGAAGAAAGCTAAGCGCTGCAGAATTGTTGCTTTTGAACTGTGGTGTTGGAGAAGACTCTTGAGAGTCCCTTGGACTGCAAGGAGATCCAACTTGTTCATTCCAACGCAGATCAGCCCTGGTTGTTCTTTGGAAGGAATGACGCTAAAGCTGAAACTCCAGTACTTCGGCAACCTCATGCGAAAAGTTGACTCATTGGAATACTCTGATGCTGGGAGGGATTGGGGTCAGGAGGAGAAGGGGACGACAGAGGATGAGATGGCTGGATGTTGTCAATGACTGGATGGACGTGAGTCTGAGTGAACTCCAGGAGTTGCTGATGGACAGGGGGGCCTGGCATGCTGCGATTCATGGGTTCTCAAAGATTCGGACATGACTGATCGACTGAACTGAACTGAAACACAACATGGTAAATAAAATATACTTGAATTAAAAAAAAAAAAAAGAATACATCAACATGTAGAGCAATTAGCTCAAAAAACTAATTGGAAAATGCAGAAAGATTCCCAAACCTATTCTCAAAGAAAGATCCACGGGGAATAGGGTAGGAAGGGAAAAGGATCATTCAAGTCCTGACCTGTGCCCAAGAAGAGGACTCAGAATATAAGGGAGATTACATGGTTGGAGACATGCCCTTGGTGTGAGTGGTTCAAGCCGTATATTGGAAACACAAATATTCGGGTCTGACACAGGGAAGAGAAATGCCCTTAGCTGGTTGCAGGGACATGGGACTAACAAGAGGTCTGTGGACTCCCCCCTCCAGAAGCATGTGCTCAGGGGCTTGCTCCCAAGCCACAATGAAGAGGACAGATTGAGACCGCATTTGTGGATGCCTGTTTTCCCCACAACTGCCCCACCCCTACACACATCCTGCTTAAATCATGTGGCCAATCTGCACTGGAGCAGGGGCTGCCATGACGAGGCAGACAGCTGGGATGTGGAAACAGAGGTGCATCTGGCCTAGGGTGGCATCTGGGTGGGAGAGCCGGGGTCATGCTCATGGAGGGCACTTACATAGGCAGCGTATCAGGAGAAGTCCTGATCTCTGATGGAGGCCAGACTGCCACAGCAGATGACCCAGTATGTGCCCAGAGCCCATGAGGGCCTCACCTGCCCAATAGCACCCCTCTTCAAAAAGGCAGGGATAACAGAGGCTGGGGGAAGTGATCAGCTCTGAAGGATCAAGATGTCTCAAACCAGAAGCTATGTTTAAGCAGGGCAGGAGACGCAACTGCTGGTGCTGGCACAGATGGCAAGTTGGAGATAGCCTGGACCTCTGTAATCAGCCAGCCTGTAGATTTGCTCCTTTTTATTTTTTTCCTAACCAGAACATGCTCCTCTTGTCCCTCTGTGGGAAGGGTTGCAGTGCTGGGAGATGGGAGCGTACATACTTGAGGGAACACAGCTAGATCTGGCCTGACATTCAGGGCTTCTGTTCCAGAAACTTGGGACCCCACCCTGCCCCCAATAGGACAGTGAAAGCCACTGAGATAAAGGAAGTCTCTGCCTCACATCTGGCTTCAGACTGGGCACCACTGACCTTTGCAGGTGATAGCTGGTGGCACACCCTAAGGAAAGATGTGACTTGTGGTCCATGAAATCCAGCCCCACCCCCACCAGCTCCCCCCTCCACCCCGCTGAATATGGTACAGACTTTACAGTGATCTTCCCCACAAGATCACCCCTTCAAGACCATAATAGATAATTTAGGCACTTAAATTCAGAGAGGCAGAGAAAAACGGGAAGACAGAAGGACTGGTCTCCATTGAAAGACCAAGAGAAAGTCAGTTCAGTTGGTCAGTCATGTCTGTTTCTTTGCGACACCATGAACCACAGCACACCAGGCCTCCCTGTCCATCACCAACTCGCGGAGTCCACCCAAACCCATGTCCATTGATTTGGTGATGCCATCTAACCATCTCATCCTCTATCGTCTCCTTCTCCTCCTGCCCTCAATCTTTTCCAGCATCAGGATCTTTTCCAATGAGTCAGCTCTTTGCATCAGGTGGCCAAAATATTGGAGTTTCAGTTTCAACATCAGTCTTTCCAATGAACACGTAAAGGACTGATATCCTTTAGGATGGACTGGTTGGATCTCCTTGCAGTCCAAGGGACTCTCAAGAGTCTTCTCCAACACCACAGTTCAAAAGCATCAATTATTTGGCGCTCAGCTTCTTTACAGTCCAACTCTCACATCCATACATGACCACTGGAAAAACCATAGCCTTGACTAGACAGACCTTTGTTGGCAAAGTAATGTCTCTAATTTTTATTTTTAATATAAATTTATTTATTTTAATAGGAGGCTAATTACTTTACAATATTTTCTTGGTTTTGCCATACATCAACATGAATCTGCCACAAGTGTACACGTGTTCCCCATCCTGAACCCCCCTCCCACCTCCCTCCCCATACCATCCCTCTGGGTCATCCCAGTGCACCAGCCCCAAGCATCCTGTATCATGCATTGAACCTGTACTGGGGCTTCGTTTAATATATGATATTATACATGTTTCAATGCCATTCTCCCAAATCATCCCACCCTTTCCCTCTCCCACAGAGTCTCTGCTTTTTAATATGCTGTCTAGGTTAGTCATAACTCTCCTTCCAAGGAGTAAGCTTCCTTTAATTTCATGGCTACAATCACCATCTGCAGTGATTTTGGAGCCCAGAAAAATAGTCAACCACTGTTTCCACTCTTTCCCCATCTATTTCCCATGAAGTGATGGGACCGGATGCCATGATCTTCGTTTTCTGAATGTTGAGCTTTAAGCCAACTTTTTCACTCTCCATGTTCACTTTCATCAAGAGGCTTTTTAGTTCCTCTTCACTTTCTGCCATAACGGTGGTGTCATCTGTATATCTGAGGTTATTGATATTTCTCCTGGCAATCTTGATTCCAGTTTGTGCTTCTTCCAGACAAGCATTTCTCATGATGTACTCTGCATATAAGTTAAATAAGCAGGGTGACAACATACAGCCTTGACGTACTCCTTCTCCTATTTGGAACCAGTGTGTTGTTCCATGTCCAGTTCTAACCGTTGCTTCCTGACCTGCATAGAGATTTCTCAAGAGGCAGGTCAGGTCGTCTGGTATTCCCATCTCTTTCAGAATTTTCCACAGTTTATTGTGATCCACACAGTCAAAGGCTTTGGCATAGTCAATAAAGCAGAAATAGATGATTTTGTGGAACTCTCTTGCTTTTTCGATGATCTAGCAGATGTTGGCAATTTAATCTCTGATTCCTCTGCCTTTTCTATAACCAGCTTGAACACCTGGAAGTTCATGATTCACATATTGCTGAAGCCTGGTTTGGAGAATTTTAAGAATTACTTTACTAGCATGTGAGATGAGTGCAATTGTGCTGTAGTTTGAACCTCTGACCAAACAACTAAATAACAGATAAATAATTAACTAGGTAAAGAGTCCAAAGAATCAGTAATAATAATGCTGACTGAACTAGAAAAAAAACAGGCAAACACAGTGAAAATTCTAACAAGGAACTAGAAAATATAAAAAAGAACCAGAAAGAGCTGAAGAATACATTAACAGAAATAAAAAACAAACAAGAATTAACAGCAGACCTGACAATAACACAGGACTGAATAATAATGGAAATCACCAATCAGAATAGCTAAAAGAAACTCCCCCCCCAAAAAATGAGAACAGTTTAAGAGACCTACTAATAACATTAAGCTTATCAGCATTCATATTATAGGTGTCCCAAAAGAACAAAAGAGAGAAAAGATGGTAAGTTGTATTTGATGAAATTATGGCTGAAAACTTCCCAAACCAGAAGACAGTACAGAAATCACACTGGGTACCAAACAAAATAAACCAAAACAAACACACACTAAGATACAGTATAATTAAAATGGCAGGAGTTAGAAATAAAGAGAAGATTCTAAAGGCAGCAAGAGAAATCACAGAATCACATAAAAGGGAAACTCCATAAGGATATCTGCTAAATTTTGCATAGAAACCTTGCAGGCCAGAGTGAGTGGCATTATATATTGACATTTAAAATGTTGAAAGAGAAATACTTACAACCTGAATATCTACCCAGTAAGATTATCATTCAGAATTGAGAGATAAAGTGCTTCTCAGACAAGCAAAAATTAAGAGTTTGTCAATACTAAACTAACCCTGAAATAAATGTTAGAGGATCTTCTCTAAATAGAAAAGAAAGAATTTGTGGGAGAGGAATAATTTCACTAGTTAAGACACTAGCCAAGATATGAAAGCAAACCAAATGCTCAGCAACAGATAAATGAAAAAAGCAGTATTGTATATACAGCTGCATGCACACACACACACACACACACACACACACCCACAATGGAATATTACTCAGTCACAAAAAAGAATGAAAATTTGCTATTTGCAACAGTATGGATGGACTTGTGAGGAATTTTCCTTAGTAAAATAAGTCAAATTAGAGAAAGAGAAAGACAAGTACTCTGTAATATCATCTGTATGTGGAATCTAAAAATGCAACAAACTAGTGAATGTTACAAAGAAGAAGCTGGCTTAAATCTCAACAGTCAAAACATGAAGATCATGGCATCTGGTCCCATCACTTCATGGCAAATAGATGGGGAAACAATGGAAACAGTGACAGAATTTATTTTCTTGGGCTCAAAATCACTGAATAGGGTGTCTGAAGCCATGCAATTAAAGGACACATGCTCCTTGGAGAAAAAATAGAACAAACCTAGACAGCATATTAAAAAGCAGAGACATTACTTTGCCAACAAAGCTCCATATAGTCAAAGTTATGGTTATTCAGTAGTCATGTATGGATGCAAGAGTTGCAGCAAAAAGAAAATGGAGCACCAAAGAATTGTTGGTTTTGAACTGTGGTGTTGAGGAAGACTTTCCAGAGTCCCTTGGACAGCAAGGAGATCCAACCAGTCCATCCTAAGGGAAATCAGTCCTGAATATTCTTTGGAAGAACCAAAGCTGAAGCTGAAACTCTAGTACTTTGGCCAACTGATGCAAAGAACTGACTGATTGGAAAAGACCCTGATGCTGGAAAGACTGAAGTCTGAGGAGAAGGGGACAACAGAGGATGAGATGGTTGATTGGTATCACGGCCTTGATGGACATGAGTTTGAGCAATCTCTGGGAGTTGGTGATGGACAGGAAAGCCTGACATGCTGCAGTCCATGGGGTCGCAAAGAGTCCAACACAACTGAGTGACTGAACTGAACTGATAGTGATAGGGAGAACACTTTGACCACAAGTTATTCACATGTCTCAAAATAGAACAGAAAAAGATGTTTCTTTTACATGGAAGGATAACCAGGGAAAGCAGGAACTCTGTCTGTCTCTCTCTCTCTCTCTGTGCGTGTATGTGTGTGTGTGTGTGTGTGTGTGTGTGTGCGTGATGGGACAAGTGGTGGGAATGGATGAGCAGACAGTACAATGGAGCAGTTTAACAGGAAGTGTTTCCCTCTGTAGTGAGATGATTCTCAGAATGAGTTGTTAAGGGAGACAGAAATTTCTGAATCTCAGTTCTTGCTCAAGGTTGGGAAAAAGCTGATGTTCAGAGGAGAGAAGCTTGGCTAAAGATGAGTCAAGCCAAGTCAGGGGGTATTTTATGGATAACTGTGAGCACTTGGCCAGTCTCTTCACCATTACTTTGCACACATTATTTTACTTTTTCATTACTTTGCCAACAAAGTTTCATCTAGTCAAAGCTATGATTTTTCCAGTTCTTATGTATGCATGTGAGAGTTGGACTATAAAGAAAGCTGAGTGCCAAAGAATTGATGCTTTTGAACTGTGATGAAGGAGAAGACTCTTGAGGATCTCTTGGACTGCAAGGAGATCCAACCAGTCAATCCTAAAGGATATCAGTCCTGGGTGTTCATTGGAAAGACTGATGTTGAAACTGAAACTGCAATAATTTGGCCACCTTATGCAAAGACCTGACTCATTTCAAAAGACCCTGATGCTGGGAAATACTGAAGCCAGGAGGAGAAGCAGATGACAGAGGATGAGATGGTTGAATGGCATCACTGACTCAATGCACATGAGTTTGAATAAGCTCTGGGAGCTGGTGATGGACAGGGAAGCCTGGAGTGCTGCAGTCCATGGTGTTGCAAAGAGTCAGAGACAACTGAGAGACTGAACTGATCTGAATTGAACTGGGCAGTCTCTGCTGTTATTTAAGAGAGACAAAGTCTGTCCTTAGACACAATTGTTGTTACTGAAATCACAAGTCCATGTGCCTGACACAGAATGAAACCCATGAAAACTGAACGGTAGAGTTTGGAACAGGAAAAGGTTTATTATAGATGCATACATGGAGCAGGGTGGCTCATGCCCTAAGAACCCAAAGTTTCAGCAAGTCTCTTTAAAAGCAAATGTGAGAGTGGGGTGTAGTTAGTTGTTGAAGACTTCTTGGGGTCAGATCCTTAGTTCTTAACGTGAGGTCATGGTCAGGTAATGATGTTCCTGTAAATCTCTACCAGATGAATGTTATTCTCTGTCTTGACAAGCAAAGGAAGTCTCAAGCCACAGCATTCACCCAGCAATATCCCAGTCCTGGTTAAGAGGAATCAGATCTCAGTTGGCAGCTCCTTCAGGGCCACTTCCCACATTCTGCACAGCTATCATGCCTGACGGATCCAGGTGCCCTACCCAATATGTCCTCAGTCTCCTCAGACTGTCCAAATGGGGAGATCAGTTCTCAAAGACTGAGACCCAGAAAGATGGCCACTCTTAGTAGGTTGCAGGGACAGGGATGGAGGAGAGATTCACTGCTCCTCAAGGCCTCGCCAAGGCTAGTGGAAGGCCTTAGTGAGGGCTCTGGAACACTACAGGTTGTAGTCTCCAGTCTGCTCCCTGGGCCCTCCAGCTCACCCACCGGCCCAAGGTTGGGTGATCTCCAGGCCCTCCAGAAGAATGCCTGAATCTGCCTCTTTTCTCACTCTCCATCTGATGACCACCACACCACCCTTGACTTAATCACTTCCCCAATGGTCCCTCATTGACAGTAACTGGGGGCAGGGCCCACTGTGGTGCTGATCAATAGCTGAGCAGGACAACGAATAGTCACTCACTGACAATTGGCTGCTTGTGGATGGGGCTCTCTGAGGCACCAAGCAATGGTTCAGCAAGACCTGTTGCCTAGTAACAAGGTGGTAAGAAATGAGGCAAAGCAATGGCTTTCTTCTGAGAACTGTGCTCATGCTGCTCTGTTACATTGTGAAGAGAATAAGAATTACTTTGAGGTTAAAGTCTGTCAAAGTAGTTTTCAAGGTGGGCTGGCCTTCACATTCTTGTTGGCTTTGAAACATTAGCTATACTATATGCTGAGCATGTGGTCAAGTGACAGTTGTTGGAGAGGCTTAGAGATAATCACTGGTGACAGGTATGCCTGGGAATACAATGAAAAGAATGATGAGCAAAAGTTAAATAAGTGTGTGAAACCAGAATCTGAGGTTGGAAAGGAGTTAATCAAAAAGATTCCAGCACACTGGACCCAAAGAGTCCTTATGTAACAGCAGCATGAGCACAGGCCTTAGAAGTGAAGTGAAGTGAAGTGAAATCACGCAGTCGAGTCTGAGTCTTGGTGACCCCATGGACTGTAGCCTACGAGGCTCCTCCATCCATGGGATTTTTCAGGCAAGAATACTGGAGTGGGTTGCCATTTCCTTCTCCAGGGGATCTTCCCGACCCAGGGACTGAACCCAGGTCTCCCACATTGTAGGCAGACGCTTTACCGTCTGAGCCACCAGGGAAGTAGCCACTGCTGTGCCTTATTACTCCACATCCTGTTACTGGGCAACAGGTCTTTCTCAGCCATTGGTCAGTGCTTCCATGGGCCCCACCCACAAGCAACCAACTATCAATGAGGTACCTACTGGTACTTGTCTTGTTCAGCTGTTGGTCAGCACCGGAGCAGGCCCTACCTACAGATAACTGTCAATGAGGGACCATAGGGAAAGTGATTCAGTCAAGAGTCAGTCGTGTGAAGTGACTGGTGGTGAGCTGACTCTTGCCGTTGACCAACATACAATTTTTTACAATAATAAGGATACATTTCTGGTAGTGGGGCAAGTTGAAGTTTCCTACTCAGTACGAGAGTTAAAGCATCCCCAAAAATATTATTGGTGGAGATTTTGAGACTTTCTTTGCTCTGATGAGTAATCTTATGGAGACTGTGTATTGACCTTGGGGCAACAGACTGAGGATTCACCAAGTCTGGGGGTCTCTAAAGCTCATCAGAGTAGACAAAATATCCAACCTCTTCTTCATTCGTCTTTTCCACTGTACATGCTTATTCTTAAGTGCTTTATGCCCTTCAAGAATCCTGAACAGGCAGAGGGTGGTCTAGAGATGAAGTGACTAGAGGACTCTGAAAGCCTGAAGCAGTATGGAAAGGGTTTGGCAGAGGTTCATAGCGGGATGTAGGAGGCAGTAGTGTTTTATGGTGACACATAAATCAAAGGATAAAGGGAACTGAAGGGAAATTTGAAGGTCACGAGAAGAAGGAAGGAGGAGAAGGTGCAGGGAGATGGGAAGGGGTAGGTATTTGGTAAGTTAGTAGGCAGAGAGCCCATGTTTCTGAGGCCACTGGAATTCTAGATTGTCTTTAGCAAAAACTTTTGCCAGTTTTTAAAGATTGTGAACTGAATTAAGGTCCTAATGGTAGAGCATAGAAAGAAAAGGGAGCAAACTGAATAGAGTAAGGATTTACCCACAGGATTTGAGTCAGGAGGTTGATGGGCCTCCTAGGGTAAAGCAGCTGGAGATTAACTCCCTATTGAATTAACCTCCAAGAGGATAATAGGAAGACAATTAAGGGAGGAGGCTGGGCCCTGCCCAGACCACATATCTCTCATTCCTGAAGAAATCATACCTCACTTTGCCACACACACACATAAAAGACTCCTTGCAGACTGAAAGGGGAACGATGTCATGGGATGCTGTCTCTATCCAGATGCCTTTTTGGTAAAATCCACTTGGGTAAGAGATGTGTGCACACACATGAGAGGATTCTGAGATATACCAAAATGGCCTGTGAACCAGGCAAATCAGAATGATTGGCCAAAAGGAAACCCAGAAGAATTGCCTCATAAAAGTAATTCAAACTATCATGAGGGCACAAATTCAGGAGCTCTCCCTCTGTGTCTGCCTTTGTGCCTATCCATACGTACTCTATGCTTTTCCTGTTAATAGTTTCCTTGTTTTACTACTTTTTGTCTTTATGGGAATTCTTTTCTTCAAAGCCTAAGGGCTCGGCACTTGTCACTGACCACTGATCGAGTGGCTAGGATCTGGTACTCTCACATCTGTGACCCAGTCTCAATCTCTAGCTGGGAACCAAAGCCCCACTTCAGGTTATTGCAGGCCCAGGCTACCAGAGATCAGATTTATTAATCAAATCAGAGATAAGAACTTAAAGGAGCCTGGAAAATATCCTGCCCCTTTATTCCTTTGCACAGTCCCTGTCTGAAGTGCCAAAAATATTTCCTCCCCCAATTCCCATTAGGTGAGTCAAGGAAAACTACTAGAGTCTTCATACTGAAGAGTAGGGAAAGTTTCCTGCTCAAGAGTCAAGGAATGAGTCCCCACTCAAAATGCCAGAGAAAAACTTCTTTATTCAAAAGAATCAAAATAACTCCTTCTTATGCTGTAACAGACTTGACTTCCAGAGCACTGCTTGGATTCCCAAATTCATGAACAAGAGAGTTCAAAGGATCTGCAAGGTGCAGTTAGTTATCTGGACAGGAATTACGGAGTCCCACATGGAAAGTGCAAACCTGATCCAACTCCTGGCCATATGAAACTGTCAAATAAAAAAAAAAGAAATCCAGACTTAAGTCAGAAAGACTTCAGTCAAAAAGACCATTGCAATAGGGAAAGTCCAGTGATCACAAAATCCACAGGCATCTCAAAATCAAACAGAAAAGCGTTTAAAAAAAAAAAAAAAAAGAGGGATAAAGAGGGCTAGTAGGAACTTTGCTGGAGTGTAAGGGGATTCTGGGGGTGAGAAGGCAGCATGAGTAGGGCAGTTTAACAGGAAATGTCTGTCTTGTGGATAGCCAGCAGTGAGTTGCATCTCAGTGCTTGCTTAAGCTTGAGGGTGAGCCAAAATGTGGGGTTTTTGGAGAGAAGCCTGAATAACATTTGGTCAAACCTGTGGATGAAAGCTTGCCTGCCACATCAGTAAACAAAGGATGCAGCAGCCATTAAGCCAGCAGCCAACCCCTCCCAACCCTGTGCACCCTGAGGGGACTCAAGAGGCAGAAAAGCATGATTCTGGCCCTAGAGTTAAGATGCATATCAAAAGAATGATTTCAATGACTTCAGTGAGCCCAGACTCTTGCATTTTCCTATACACAGAAAAGTGCTACATTTATTAACTTAGATGTCTGGTTTTCTTTAATCAACAGTCATCTTTTGATGTTCCAGCTCCCTAGTTTTCATTGCACAACTCCCATATATCCTGGCTCCTCTCTTACCTCTTTGGAGCAGTCCCTTAGAGCCATCTCAGAGGATGTCTCCAGGGCTTAAATCCTCAGTTTTGTCCAGCAAATAAAACATAATTCTCAACTTTTACATTGTGCATTTAGTAGACAAACCAATGGGTAAGTTCTGAGTAACTAATTGTGTGAGCCATTACTGTTTTGAAAATCTTTGCAAATTCCCACTTTGCCTCTCTCTTCATGTTGGTAATGAAGAGGAAAAATTAAAATTTTACATAACCTACTGCTTGTTCTGCCTTTGTAACTCAGCTTGCTCCTTTCAAAGCCTGGATCATGTAGGTCATGTAGTCTCAGAAAGTGGGGACTTGCAATAATAGGAACTGGAATTTATCTCACTCACCCTTGTCCTGCTCTTTGCAATTGCCCAGCCTCTGTGAACCTGCTTAATCATGCCTGTCCAGGTCAGGCATCCCCTTCCCCATCTTGACCACTGTTCCCACGCACATGAAACCCCTTAGTTTAAACCATCCTGTTAACAGGCAGTGTTACCCACTACAGTCTGTCTATAAAAACCCTATAACCCCTTTGTTCAGGGCTCAGAGCTGGAGTGTTAACTCCTCTGGGCCTGCTGACATAATAAATCTGAGTTCTCCAACTCTCCAAGTGTGGTTCTTGGTTTTGTGATTACTGGTTTCTGAAACAGTATTGCTCAGTGAGCCCAAGAATGATAAAAACATAAACTTTTGAAAGTCAAAGCCTCAGGATAGTCAAGTTTCCAGTGCAACCATGACCTCAGCTTCTCAGGCTTCAGAGTTCCCTGGTCAAACTTCAATGAGATCCTAACCTTTTCAAATATCACAGACATGTTTACCCAGAGCTCTTTCTGCTACTGTCTTAGAATAACTACATGATGATGATCCATAGCTTTAAATAAGCAGCTATTTCACAACCGTTTTTCTGAGGTAATCTCAGTTCCCTACACAACACTGACACTGTCACTAAAATTTCAGGGGGAATTATAATCACTTTCCAGCAAGGGAATGAGATCATGGTGTCCCCAACTTTTACTCAGGGCTCAAATTGCCACTTTCCATACCTGTTGACTGTGACCAGTGCAGCCACTATCCCCACAGGAAATGGCACTTGGTAAGTCACATTTTTTTCTGAGATAGTTCTCATATTCCTAAAAAGAACTGTACCTGGATACAACAGTATTGCTTGCTGGTGTGTGACACATTTTACAATTATACAGGGGAGATGTTATTTTTTGCTGGAAGTAGAGGCAGGAGCTGCCCTTGTCTTCCAGCTTCAGGTCTACCTGGCATGCCTCCATGGACAAACAACCTCACCTGCCAATTCAGCAAAGAAAGGATGTTTTGGCCAGCCGGTCAGTAGCCACTGAAACCATCCCTGAAGGTGCACCCTGAAGGGCCCGGGGTGGGAAACACCGTGATTCTGGCCCTAGATAGCTGAGATGAACATCAAAGGAATGATTTCCATGACCCCAGGCTTTTGAATCTTTCCATAAAAAGAAAAGCACTAAGTTACTCAACCAGGGATGTTCGTTTTGTGCTTAGTGGTAACATTTTCTTGTTCCATTACATGTTTTCTTTTTTTTCGACCAAAAACTCCTATATACACTGGCTCCTCCCTTACCTCTTTGAACAGTTCCTCAGAGCCCTTTGAGAGGCTGTTCCTGGGCTCTGGTACAGTCCAAACATAACTCTCAACTTTTAGGTTGTGTGTTTTTCTTCAGTCTACACCTCCTCCATATTCACCACCACGGTCCTGTCTGAAGTCTTTTTGCGCTGACTGAAAATCCTGAACTTCACAAAACTCTCACCCTTAGGATTATGCATATTGGTCTGTGAGCTCCAGAACAAAGGCCTCGGCCTGGCGCTGTGGGAACTACATCACCCAGAAGGGGCTGCATCTGAGCATAGTTGAACCAATGAGGAGGCGGGGGAGGGACGTTTCCGTGCCTTACAGGGGCCACTTTGGGGCTGGGCTCCTGGCTTGGACTTCCAGGTGGTTACTTTATCTGTTCTTGGCTTGGTCCCGGGGCTTAGAGGTTCCCAAGCAGTATCACACCCAAGCGGGCAGAAGAGAAAGCATGGTCCGCACTGCACAGAGGCGGGTCTGAGGCTTGGCAGCGTCACCACCCCTGTCCCGGAATGGGAACTACAAAGCCCGGTTCACTGCCCTTGTTGCCAGCCTCTGCTGGCTCTGGTGGTGGCCTCTGCACTGATGGGCCTACACAGGTGGGTGCTGCCATTCCCAGATCATCACCCAAATCCTAAAGTCCCTAAATGAAAGTGCCTGCTCAAGGCACTGAAGTGCAGGCGACCATGTCCAGGACAGAGGTGTGCTCGTGAGTGATGTCCCCTCCTGACAGCCAGTGAGAAAAGATGTGGGCCAGCTGCAAGCAGAGGGACCAGCATGTGCAAAGGCTTGGCTGTGCGACTGAATCCGGAGCATCTGGCAAAGTTAGGATCCCTGTGCCGTCCGCAAGGAACCGAGCGTGAGGGGAGGAGTCACATCTGGAACCTTCATTCCTAGGGCTTTGCAGGCCCTGGGGAGTTGTGACCAGAAAAGGGACACAATCTGGGTTAATATTTTCAAAGTTTCCCAAGGGTTGCTCAGGGAAAATAAGGAGGTGGAGGGAGCGGTGATGAAGTTGGAGGCAGGGAAGTCAAAGAGGAGGCTGCTGGCAGTTTTGCTGGGCCAGGCCAGAGTGATGGCAGGGAGGAGAACCAAGCCTTCAGGCCTCCCTGCTGTATCAGATAATGTTAAAGAAGAAGGAAGAGAGTGAAGGACCATCCTTAGATTGTTTTCTATTTGTTTGTTTTTCTTTCTCTTCCTTTATTTTTTCCCCCTGAACTTCTGGAAGAATGGAGATGGAGAAGTTGAATGGAGGGAGCTGGTTGTGTGTTGGAGGAATGTCAGAGGTTGACTTTTGGATGGGGTTATTCTGAGATGTTCAAAAGTGTGTGTGTCTGTGTGTGTCACATAGACATCTGGACAAGCATGTCTGCAGTTTTAGCAGGGGTCTAGGATGGAGATATTCAGAGAACTTTAGATGTGGAGCTGGGTACAGCCAGGGGATCAGATTTAGGGGAGGGAATCTTAAGGTTATTTCAAGTGGGCCTGAAGTGACAGAGGGAGGGGCTGGAGATTAGATACCTCAGGTGGGCAGCCACAAAACTGCCATGAGGAGGGAGGGGCCCTCAGTCCCAGTGCTTCTGGCTGTTACCTGAGGGAAGAGAGGCCCATGTGTATCAGGAGCCAGAGCTAGGGAATGGTCTATATTCATTGCCGTGTGGACTTAGCAAGATGTTGAATCTACTCCCTGGGAACAAGAGAAGCATCAGCCAGGCCAGACCAGTGTGTCAGATCCTCCACCACAACAAGCCCCTTGGCAAGAGGAGTGATCCAGTGTTCTGATGGAAATTTCCTTGAGCAGGCTGACCTTTGGGGATGGACATGCACAAGGCCAGCTGCAGTGCTAAGACAGCTAGCGTCCCACTGGCCTGTTGAGACCCATTCTCCAGAATTTACTTATGAAATAATTGCTTCTTTAAACATTTCTCTAAAGAAAAAACACACAAAGGATATTTAAAGCTTATGGATTTAACTAGTTAAATGTAGACAAATTCTTACTAACAGTTGGAAAAATTACCATACCTACAAACATTTGAATAAAATCAAAAATCAAAATGAAAAATCAACAAGAGAATCCACCACAATGAGAAGTTCAAGCACAGGAACTAGAGAATAGCCCCCACTCCCTACAACCAGAGAAAAGCCTGCACAGCAATGAAGGCTCAGCACAGCCAAAAAATAAATGTTTTTGTTTGTTGTTTGTTTGTTTGTTTTTAAGTAGGATGCTGCAGCATTCTCTGCTGGTCCAGAGGTTAAGACTCTGAGCTCCGGAAACAGGGCAGGGGGTAGGTTAAATCCCTGGTCAGGGCACTAGATCCCACATGCCACAACTGAAAACCCCACATGCCACACCTAAGACCCAGCACAGCTGATTAAAGGAATGTTTAAAAGTTGGATGCTGTTAATCTCTCACCAAGAGAAAACTCCAGTAACATTTTAGTGAAATAAAATTAAAAAAAAAAAAAAAAACTTAAAGATCTTATTTTGCAAGTTCTCTTGGTTGATAGCAAAAATTTTCTCAAAATATGCAGTTGTTCTAAAAAAAATTGAAAATACAGAAACTAAAACCCAACCATAAATGTGTAGGGAACAGCAATTACTATAGCATCTGGCCACCACACACAGGAATGCACATGTACCCAGGTCCAGCCCCAGCTGGATCCAGGGGTTCCCTCGGGATGATGGCGTTGGCAAAAAGGATAGCAAAGGGGAGAGACAGAGGCTTGATCTAACTGGTTTTCGCAGAAAGCCAATAAAGCCTGTGACACCAGACTTGCACTGACCACGGAGGCCACAGGTGCCCTCTCGAATAGCTGAAGGTGCCCCACCTTAGGCACCTTCCTGAGTGGGTCTTAGAAGCCCGGGCAGGTAAGTGGTCTCAGAGGGCCCCAACGCTCCAATTAGTCATCCTGAAGGAAGAACAGAGAAGAATAGGAGAGAAAAGGAAACAAGAACGACATGGGGAAACCAAGCCTGATGAGCAAGGTCCGTAACTTTATTTTCAAAAGGAGCTTTTATACCCTAAGTTGTACATAGAAAATAATAGGGGGTGCAAAGTCATGCAAGGTCAGCAGTCCTTGACCCTTATAAAAACCAGGCTTTCTTTCTGCAAACTTATCATATACAATCTTTAGGTGATTTACATCATCTTCTGGACAGGAGATCTGCTAACATTCTTCTTCTGATAAAGGTTAGTCAACCAGAAAAACTTATTTTCTCCAAAAGGTGATTTTTCTTAAAGTTTGGTGCCACTCCCTGAAAGCAATAGATAGAGTTGCATTCCTATAGGGCAAAAGGTGCAGTGGGGGATAACAAGGAAAGAATTTATTAACTCAAGGGTCTAAGGTTGTTAACATCAAAGCTTCTACTTATAGTTTTATATACCAACTATATTAACCAATACACTTCCAGGGTCACAGTGGGTAAGGGATATGGAAACTTGGCAGCAAGCATTAGCTCAACAAAGAAATCCTCTACTAGTTCTATTTTAACAATTTCTAACTCCCCAAGAAGCTCTGCATTGTTAGAATATCTTAAGCTTCCCATGCCTCTCGTGGTTGGGAGGCTGTGAACAATCACATGCATAGCTGTAAGAGTCCAGAAACCTGTCAGGCAAGTTAGAAAGCTATCTGAGGGATTTGAATTGGAACACACCTATTATATCCTGTAGACTTATTAACTAGGGCTCTAAGTTGATTTTCTTACAGAGAAAGGTGGTCGGGGATAGCCCCCTGCCAATGTCAGAAGAGTTGGTGAAAGTCGTAAAATAGTAAAACAGACAGATTCTGGTTTTGGGGTAGATGCTCGAGCAGGTCCAGGGGGCCCCTCGAGTCCTGATTTGCCTTTGCATGTCAGGTCCTCTCCACATGACCTTTGTCATGGGTGGGAACTCCCGTGATGGCTCCCAGCATCTCCCCCTTTTTTTGTTTCTGAAAACAGCCAGATGCAATTCAGTCGCAAGCTTCTGAGTGTTCTGTCAGAGAGTTCTGAGAATACAAGGAAGAATAATTATGAGAAGCAGAATTAAAGTGGCCACAGCAGCATAGCTAAAAATAGTAGACAGAAAGTTCTTTCCTGAAACAAAGTTAGAGAATGTATGGAAAAAGTCACTTGCTACTCCTGCAGCAGTAAAATCTAATTGAGAGTGTTCCATGGTCTTTATCTGATTGTGAAGTTTCCCTAAATCTAAACTAATATCAGAGCTGTTCCAGACACCTGAAATATGATTTTTAATCTTTTCCTAGTTATAATCTGTCTCGTTTACTTTCAGGGGTGTTACACATATCCACTGGTAGTCGGCATGACAGGACAGTGCCAATTCTACTTTTAATGTCTGTAATTCAGTCCCAATATGTATTATTGCTTTTTCTAGGGCATCTATCCTCATTTCTAGCTTCCTGTGTTGCCAGTGTTAAAAAAACATTTTTGGACATAGTATCAACATATTGAGCAGTATGTACTTGTTGAGTCAATGATATTGCTGCCACAGTAACAGAAGTAATTGCAGATATCAAAGCTGCGATTCCCAAGATAAGTAGACCCACAAACCATCATGATCGCATTAAATCTTGTAGTTGTTGTAATATAGCAAGACCATAATTATCATACCAATGTGTGGTTACAGTTACAGGCACTATAAGATAGGATGGACGTTGCAACACCACAAAGGAGCAAACATTATATTGGGGCGGGGGGGGGGGGGTGTCAAACAAGATGAGAGCATACATTGTTCACAAGACACTACATGAGTCTTGTATGAATGATTCATTTGTATATTAAGTCTTTGGGAGTCATTAGCAAAGAGAAAAACACAAGGCGAGGGTAGACAAGCTAAAATAGAATAAGTAGAAATATTTTCTGGCTGGGTTAAGGTAATAAGGGCAGTAGCGGTAAGGGCCCTCCAAATTTCTGGTTGCCAAAAAGTTCTGCCTTTAGCCATATAAGACAGCACAGGAGGAACAAATTGATTACAATGCCATCTAGTGGTGCGTAATGGCCAAGGAACTGGATGTTCTTTCCAATTGTCAAATCTACAGGTAAATTCATCATCAGGCACTGGATCCTGACCTGGATCCGGGTTGCTCCAGTCCTGAATGGTATAATTTCCTCCTCCTGGTATTCTGTAATCAATTCTTGAATTATAAGTACAAGGTTTCCAAATCGGATATCCTGAACGACCATCTATGGTGTTCCATATGACATCTGAAGGGGCAGCATTATCACAATTCAGATATTCTGGTGGAGATTTGAAAAGCAGGGATGTATAGGGGTCAAGGACGCCGGGCATACGAGCCAGTAATATCCAAACTGACCAGTAGTTTAAGGATGGGGAATCTGTCAGAATTGCTTTTTTAGAGGCTCCAATACATCCTTCTTTGGTAGGAGTAATAAAGCTTCCTGAATGATCAAAGGGGAAGCTAAAACAAACAGGAAGATCGTCTGTTCATACCTTAAAGGTATAACTGAAATTTATAGGGTATTTATCCTTTGTATAGGAAACATATGATTCTCCTAATAACTGAGGCTGGTTTGTGTGGACCTGTATAGGGTCACTGTTCCAAGTAACTACTTGAAAGGTCAGAGGATCTGGGAAGTATGCCCAATACTTTTCTGGAGCGGGGGAGAAGGCACTTACCTGGCAAGATAGTAAGGCAAGCATAGCAATAAACACTCTCTCAGGAGAGGCTGGAGAGCCCTTTGGGGAAGCTATCCCCTGTGCCTGATGACAGAGCATCTTAATCTGTCCCCAGGTAGGTATAGAGGCTTGTTGAGTGACCCACATAGGACACCCTGGTGATTTCCTGCAGGGTAAAGAATTAGGGGGAACAATATCTTTTATATGGAGTTGTGACATCTGTCTGGTGGGTGGTTCCACTTCTTGTTCATCCGGGATCTCTGGTGTCATTTGTCTCGAGATCAGCTGGGCTTCCCATATTGGCGGAAGGAGTGGAGGTAGAGGAGGTCCCTTCCTTTTTTGTGGTTGAGGCAATGGGGGGACCAGGTGTCTAGGGAGCTGTGACATGATGAATCAGTCTGTCCGGGATCCAAATAAGAGAATCTGCATCCTGTGGAAAAACACAAGCATATCTTTGGCCACTAGCTAATAATGGGTTGGGACCCCTCCATTGTCCAGAGAGGAGGTCCTTCCATTTTACCATCAGCTTTATATTTTGTCATTCCGGGCACCAATGACAAAGCATTGCAGTGGTTCTGGATGAATCAACATTCAGGTTATCTATTACAAAGAGAGCATGCTGCAGGATCTGATTCAGCCTCCACCCACCTTCCCACCAGCCTCTGTTCTGTTCACCAAGAAGACTGTACTTTGGCCTTGTGACCGGGAGGTTTCTGTTGAACTCAGAGGGAGGTGGAGGAGCGGGTCTGTGAGGTTGGGGGCACTGTCTGGCCTGCAGTGAGGAGAGAAGCAAGAGTTCTCCCCCTCTGGGTCCAGTAACTCCAGGGGAACCTCCTGGGAAGAAGCCTCTAAAACACCTTCCCTGCAGTTTCCACAGTTACAACATGTCCCACGTCTCAGGGTTTGGCTGTGGGTTAACAAATCCTCCCTTGTTGGACATGAAAAGTGTTTCCACAGAGTACCTGCCAGAACTTGGCCTCAGTTCATCTTCTTCTTGGACACGAAAAGTGTATCCAGAGAGAATCTGCCTGTATCTTGGCCTCAGTTGGTTCTGTTGTTGGACATGAAACGTGTTTCCACAGAGAATCTGCCTGTATCTTGACCTCAGTTGGTCCTATTGCTGGAACAAAATGAATTTCCACAGATAATCTTCCTGGATCTTGGCCTCAGTTGGTTCTCCTGTTGGACATGAAAAGTGTTTCCACATAGAATCTGGTTCTTGGCTTCAGTTGGTACAGATTTAACAGGCAGTATGTTCAGGGCTCAGGAAAGTTAGTTCTCAAGCTTCCTTTAAGCCTACAGCACCTCCTCACCTCCACCCCTTCCATGGTCATGGAGCCTTGTCTCCCAGAGGAAGGTGTTTGGAAATACCAGTCACAAAGTCACATACTAAAGAGGAGTAAGGCCATGGCAGGCAGGGCCGGGTGTTCTTGGGGGAGCAGAAGGGCCTTGAACACTCCATGCTGGACCCCGTGCCACATGCTTTTCCTCCTTCTCACTGGATATGCAGTTTTCTATTCCTGGGTGCCTGCCAGAGAGGGGCTCCCAACACACCTCAAGATAGGGTTGGAGATGGGCAAGCTGGGTTCCAGGGAACCTGAGACCTTCCAGCAAGTCAGTGCACTATGGACAAGGACAAGCCTCACTGAATGGTTAGGCCTTGTCCATTCAGGACACCCTCTCTGGGCTACAGGTGGCAGTGCTGCTGCCCCCAGTGCCCACCTGAGTCTCAGGAGGTTGAAGAGAGATTGAGTTGTCCTTTCCACCTCCTGCCCAGAGAATGACAAAGACCGGTACCGAAAAGTCAGAGCAGGGTGGGCAGAGTGAGTGCTTCAGTCTCACAGGGTCCCTGTGCAGAGGGGTTTACTCCTAACTGGATCCTTCTTGGCTGGTTCTCTTTCTGTGTTGTCTTCACATCAAATCTCACAAGGACAAGGCAGTCAAGGTACCCACAACATCATTTGCCCAGGTGCCAACAACCGTCCTTATTTATTATGGGAGGGGAGACAGGGTGGCTGGTGTGACACTTCACTGGAACACAGGAGAACCCTCCTAGGTAGTGTCTCTTCTACCATCTGAGACCCAGGTGGGCACTGGGGGCAGAGCACCTCCACCTGGGGTCCAGAGAGGGTATCCTGAATAGACAGTTCCAAAGGGTCCAGTGTGGCTTCAGGGGGGTATGGGCAAGAGGGGCACTAACTCCTTTATAAATATTTCAGACAACCACTGAGTTCCTTTTGGTTTTTGGTTTCAGATCTTTTTGATATGGTCCATTTTCAGAGTCTTTATTGAATTTTTTACAATATTGCTTCCATTTTATGTTTTGATTTTTGACTGCAAGGCATGTGGGATTGTTATCAAGTCCAATCTCGCTCTGCTTGCCTCACAACAGGCCAATAAATCAGAGGCGAGGTGCTGAGGCCTGGAATAGGCCTTTACTTGGAAAGCTAGCAGACTGAGAAGATAGCAAACTAATATCTCGAAGAAACTCTCTGGATGCTAGTGTCTTTTACAGAACACAGAGCTGGGGAGGTGAGGAAATAAAGATAAAAGGCCATTAATCTGGCAAATATCTCCTGGAATGGCCAGTCTCAGAAGGAGATGTGTTACTTTCTCCCTTCATCTAGCCATCCACAGGTGGGCAGGTCCTGAACAAAGGCAGAGGGGCAGGGTTTCCTGAGGCAGGCCATTGTGTATGGACAGTATCACTGTAGTAAACAAACCAACAAGAAACGAAGGGTAAAGTAAATCATTCAACATGGAGTCAGATTTTGTTCTTCCCTGTAACAATTCCCCAGTGTCAGTGTCCATTCCTCAGTCTTATGGAAAGAAAAGTGATAACTGTTTTCATTGCTCCATGAGTTGCATCTTTTGGGGAGTGTCCACCACTTGTGCCAGTGTTCCGAATGTTGAGATTTGTCTTCTTTTGTTGTTCTTTGAAAGTCTCTACTTCATATATGTAGACATAAAAATATTTATAACCTAGTTGTTGAGAGTTATGTTTTATTCAGTAAGAATCTTTTAGGATTTCAAACCCAGGAGGCAGCATCTAAAGTTAAGGAATTTAGCACTTTTCTATGTATGTGAAGTTGCACCAGCCATCTCACTGAAATCATTCCTTTTGATACACACCTTACCACCTGGGACTGTTAGGGGAAGCACGCTGATTGAAACTGCCCACCCTGACCAGGCACCATAGTAACCATTTACATGAGTTGTTTTATGACAGAAGATCCTGATAAGGAATATGGAACAAATAAGCCACCACCAACCGGAAGAGTCCAGGAAAGATCGAAAGGAGACACCGCGTGTCCGTCCACTTCCCAGAATCCCACTTGCTAGCATCCATCTTGGCTGAGAGATGTGTGCACCACCAGGAAAATCTCTGAATTAGAATGATTGGCCAAAGACCACCCAGAAACTAATCCCATCACCATAAAACCCGACATTGCAAGCCACGCGGCAGAGCAGTACTCCTGGGCTCCCTTACCCTACTGCTCTCCATCCGGGTGCCCTTTCCCAATAAAATTTCTTGCTTTGTCAGCACATGTGTCTCCTCGGACAATTAATTTCCGAGTGTTAGGCAAGAGCCCAGTTTTGGGTCCTAGAAGGTGTCCCCCTTCCTGCAACAGGACCAGTATCCTGTCTTCTCCTTCTCAAGATTCCTCAGGGATCACTGTGGGGAGTGGCTGCAGTCTGATGGCTGGTAGAGAGCAGGTATTCTTCTCCTTCCCGAGTTTCTTCAGGGCTCACCATGACAAGTGACTGCAGCCTGCTGGCATCTAGAAGGAAGGTATTCTCCTTCCCAAGTTTCCTCAGGGCTCACACTGGGGAGTGGTTTCAGCCTAATGGCTGCTAGAGAGCAGGTATTCTTCTACTTCTTGAGTTTCTTTAGGTCTTACACTGGGGAGTGGCTGCACTTTGATGGTTGCTAGAAAGCAGGTATTCTTTTCCTTCCCGAATTTCCTCAGGGTTTACTTTGGGGAGTGTCTGCAGTCTGATGGCTTCTAGATAGTAGGAGGGGGAAGCTGGGTCCTTCTTGAGATCATATCAGCAGAGACAGCAAGCATGTCCTGTGACTCCAGACAATCTTCCAACATTCAGGGTTAGCGTTCAGCCTGCAGGATCCACAGCCATCAGCTCAGCCACCATGCTCTGCACTTAGTTGCTATGCAGCCCTGAAACCTACAGTGCAGGAGGCCCTCTAAGTGTGGCATCCTGTCCAGCAAACTGTCGGTCACATCCTCCAAGCCCAACCAAGGCCCAGCTTTGCTGAGAGGGTCTCACTGGGGACCCAGGTTCCCCCTTCTGCTCTATCACATTCCATACCCAAGTGGGGAGAAGGCAGGGGCTAGGGGCAGAGTGCCTCCACCAAGTAGGGCAGAAGTTTTCCCATCACCCCTTGTGGTCCATCCCTAGGAGCACAGTCTAATGTCACTGTGCAGCAGAGGACATGTGTCCCCAGATCAGGCATTCTCTCCAGGGGATTGGAACTGTGAGCACTAACACAGGAAACCCCGAGTGACCTGCTTAGGCTGGAAGACTAGTTCCTGGGATGTAAGCTGAAGTCTGAAAGTAGCTTCTCCTTGGGATTAGCCTTTTCCAGACCTAGCTTGGGGGCAGCAAGAGTGAAATAAGTGGCCCCCAGCTGGGGCAGTCACACAGTGCCTCTCAACAACCCCATGGAGACTGTGAAGCTGAGTGACCATGAGCCCACATTCACCCAGCAGATGGCCAAGTGGATCGAAGTCACTGAGTCTCCAAACCCGGGAGTGCGGGTTCACGTGAGCAGGTGACAGACACTCCCCAGCTCAGATGGACTGTAGCCAGGGGCTTCCCTACTGTCCATAAGATGTTTGGCCCGAGTCTAAGGACTTCACAGGGAGCTATCCAACCACTTCATGTGTGGGGCCTCAGGTAACGTCCTTGATTCATGGCTGGGGAGGCTGAAGATGGGGTGCACTCAGAGTTCCTGGTCCCCATAGGCATTTGTCACTTAGGCTCACTGTCCCTGCCTTCCTGGGGATCACCCTCTCCACCATATCTGTCACCATCTATTCCGTCCCCCCTTCTGAGAAAAGCTGAGATCTGGGTAACAGTGCTGGCAGGACCCATGCAAGCAGGATCTCTGCCCCGCCTCCCACTCTTTCTCAAAGGGCATGTTTCACAAGGTGATAAGGCTTTAAAGAGCAGAGCACATTATATGCTGAGAGCCTGGCCTGACTCAGAAAGGAAGCTCAGAGGGACCCCTTGTCCCCAACACAGTCAAGACAAAGTCCTGGGATCTGAGAGGGAAGGGGGAGCAAGGGCCAGACTCCAGGAGATCTCAGGAGGTGGGCCCTAGCCCTCCTCTTTCTCTGGGCCCTCCCAACAAACAGATGTGGGTTATGGAAGTTTCCCTGAGAGCCACATGCAACCACTGCAAGGACTTAACTTTGTGCAAGGACATATGGGGGTTCTCACAGCACCAGGGAGGGCCCGATGGGCAGGGAAGGCTGAGGGATTTGTTCACCAGAGAGTGAGGGCCCATGACAGCACTGCTTTAACCCGGGGCTCCAAGACACAGGACTTGTGTATGAGTCACACTTGTGGGATGTCTGCTCTCTGCAGGAAGCACTCTATCTGTGTCCCCACAAGCTAAGCTTTGATAGAGCTATGGGCTTGGCCGGGGAGCTGGGGATTCTCAGTGCAGGACAGAGACAGTACCAGGGTCAGGGCACTGTGTGGAAAGTCTCTGTGAGTGGTTGAGAAAGGCCAGAGCTCGAACTGCCACTGCTTGGAGGACATGAACATTCACCTGAGGGAGCAGAGAGGATCCTGCATACCCCCAAAACTGCCCCAGAGGCCAGGTTAGCAGCATGCTGCCAGAACAAGGGTCATCCAGGACACCAGGCAGGATGTGCACTGGGAAGTGGCAGCAGAGACTCTAGGCCACATGAAGGCCCAGTGACCCTGGGTGGGCGCAGACGGCCTCAGACTGCATCAGCACCCAGAAGACCAGGGGGGTCCTGGGTGAGGGAAGGGTGGGGGCTCCCCACACCTTGCAGACCTGGGCGAGCTCATACTGCATGTCCTTGATGGTGCTGTTATTTGATTCCAGAATATCAGAGGAGAGGAAGGCGTCAGGAAAGCACAGCCTGGCTCCACTTTGGGGACATCCATAAAGGAGGGACTGCTTTGGGAAGGCCTCGGAGTAAGACCCAGGTGTGTGTCCACTCCCAGACTCCAAGGGGGCATAGCCTCGGGGCTGGCTGCCTCAAGTCACCCAACTGGCCGGGACCCTAGAGCCAGGCCTGGCCACACCAGAGACCCCTATCCACATCACCCACTCTTTCTGTGACATCTCTCAGGTCAGGGGGCAGAGGAACGAGGCCCAGCCCTGGGCAGGGTCTCTGCCAGGTGTGGTCAGGCCTTCTGGCTCCTGGGCACTGAGGCCTCATCTGTCCCTTCCTGGCAGTGCCCAGTGACCAGGACAGCCCACCCAGAGGAATGCCACAGACCACCACGGATGCACCAGGGAACAGAGGCTCAGCCTGCACCCAGAAGTGCCTCCCAGAAAAGCCTTCCCAGCATGTGCCACACAGGCCACCATGGGCCTGCCTCTCCTTCTGTGGCCTCTTCCAGCTCATCTTAGTGTCCAGGCAGATGGCAGCCATGGCCTTGCCTAAGATGCCAAGCTGCAGTGGGCAGTGCACTCTGGCTAGGGCGGCTGGAAGGCCAGGGAGGCACTGGGGAGACCTTGAAGACACTGGAGCCAGGAGACCACTGTGCACACGGGCCTGGGTGCCCTGGCCAGGAAACCACGACCACCCCTTCCCAATGCTGACTGAGGGTCTCCACTGGAGGGACAGAGCCCCACCCGGAGCCTTCAAGGCCTACCTACAGCTTGTGGGACACGAGAGTCAGGGCCGAGGGGTCCAGGTTGGAGGCCACCAGCACCTCGCTGAACTGTACCTCCTCCTTCCAAAGGGTGGCGGCCTATGCCTATACCTTGAGCTCCAGGATGAGGTTCCTGAGGCCGGCTTTCTTCTGAGCCTCCAGGATGCCCATGGTGAACTTCCAGGGACCCTTTCTTCCTTCCTTCTACATAAACACAGAAATCTGTATCTGTAACCTACATGTGTAACTCTAGGAGAGCATCCACACAAATAATCTTGCACTGTATACACAAAATCTGAATCTCACATACATAATCCAGAAGGACTTGATACTCAACCATCTGCTTTACTTCTAGGGGAAAAAATTCTAACAAAGGGTATAGATCTCCCATAGATTCATCATACCTGAATCAGGTGGCTGTATGCTGACAACAGTCACAGCATTGCAAATTGACTATACTGCAATATAGCAGAGGCATAGTATTAAAGAGAAGGAAAGAAAACCAGTGCCTGTTTTATTCCCCCCAGACTCCCTGACTGGGACTGCTACCCCATCCCTGGAGCCTAACCAGGCGTGGGTCCCACTGCTTGACTGGGGTGGGTTCAAGAGAGCCTGGCATGGTGCCCAGCATTGAACCCTTTTAAACGTTTACTTTCTGCTTTGTTCTGGCTTGGACCAGACTCCTCAGCAGGATCCAGGCCTCTAGGGACTTGGGAACAAATACGACTAAGCCTTCACATGCCCTGGTGCTGGGCATTCCAGTTCAAGCTTCCTTCCCAGCAAAGTGTTACCCCTCATTTTTGTGAAAGTGGAAAATAGCTTCCATGAAGTTGTGATGCTGTGTGTTGGAAATATAACTGAAATTTCTGGGATAAACATGTTGATTATGAAACATTTAATCCAGCTTTCTATGAAACACCAGTGACAAAAATACCTCACATTTGTTTCACACTTTAGTTTGTATCAGGTTTCCGTTTGTAGTCTTTTCAGTATTGCTTCCTGATAACCAATTTCACAGGTTTCTCAAGAAATCCTCTGAGCTCTTTCTTCAGCAGCTCTGGTTTGGCCTGTAGTCCTGGGACTGATATAGGTCCCTCAGCTCCTTGGAACCAGATTAACCCCAGGTTCTTGGTCCAGCTTTCCAGTGTTGTAATGAGTCATTAAGAGCATTCCATCCTTCACAGAGACCCACAAAGAGACAGCTGTGTCTAGAGCCCAGCAAGTACCACAGTATAGACCCCAGCACTCCTGAAAAAAGTGGGGCAGGGCAGACAGATGGCAGGGAGAAGGGATGCTGGGCAGTGTCCATGGCCAGGCCTGGGAGCTGTGGTTCCTGCCCAGACCTCGGGTAAACCTGAATCTTTCTGACACTCACACCTCCTGGCAGGCCTTCCCATCCCTGTGTCTTCAGAGGTCTCTGCCCATGTGCTCTTTCCCAAAACCTGGCTTTTTTTGGGGGGAGGGGGGTGGCTGGGAAATCCCATGGATAGAGGAGTCTGGTGGGCCACAGTCCATAGGTTCGCAAAGAGGCTGACATAACTTAGCCACTACTCAACATCAATGAATAGATAAGAAAGCGAAGGAAGGTTAAAAAGAGAGAGAGAGTTTACAAAGCAATGAAATCCTGTCACTGTCTTTAGAAGGTAATTGAGGACCTTCCATCACCTGTAGAAATATTCAGATGAACACGGAGTTGGAAACTGTACTGTGTTCCTATATCCTACCATACACATTCCTGCTATAATCTTACAGCAAAACTTGTGAAATAACAATAATCATCATGATAATCAATCTCTGCTATTCATGACTATACTCTTCATTTTCAACACGTATTTGTTGAATATTTAATCAGTATGAGGCATTTTCTAGGGATTTCCCTGGGGTCTCAGACAGTAAAGAATCTGCCTGCAATGCAAGGGACCTGGCTTTGATCCCTTGGTGGGGAAGATCCCCTGGAGAAGGAAATGGCTGAAGGCTAATAACTCCAAGACTCAATCACTAGAGAGAACCCCCAGCCCCATAGAACATTAATAGGCAAGTGCCCCCTCCAAAGGCCTCCAGCTCAACACAAGACTAAGCTACACCCAAAAGCCATCAAACTGTAATGCCAAACACTCTTCGCCTATCCTTCAGCCAAATAGAGGCACAAATTTGCATGTTGAGAGACAGGCTGCCCAAAGCCATACTGAACTCACAGACACTTGAAACCACAAGACTGGGCCCAGCCACTGCCCTTCAGAATGACAAGATCTAGCTCCACCCACCAGAACACAAATACAAATCCCCCCAACCAGAAAACCTTCAGAAGTCATTGGTCCAACCCCACTCAGGGGAGGCAGACTCCATAGTTAACAGGAACTACAGCCTTTCAACCTGCAAGAAAGAGATCCCAAACACAGCATATTAAACGAAATGAAGTAACAGAGAAACATCCAGAAGATGAAGGGACATGGTTAAAACCCACAGGATTGAACAACGGAACAGTAAACAGGAAATCTACCAGAAAAATAATTCAGAAGAATAACAGTAGAGATGATCCAAACTTCTGGAAATAAAATGGAGGCATGGATAGACTAGAGACACAGATTGAGAAGATGCAAGAAATGTTCAACAAGGACCTTGAAGAATTAAAGAATAATCAACAATGACAAATGGAATAACTGAGATTAAAAATCACTGGAGAAACTCTATTTGAAAAAGACACATGTATCCTAATGTTCACTACAGCACTATTTAGAAGAGCTAGGACATGGAAGCAACCTAGATGTCCATCAACAGATGAATGGATAAAGAAGCTGTAGTACATATATACAATGGAATATTATTCAGCCATAAAAAGGAATGCATTTGAGTCAATGCTAATGAGGTAGATGAACGTACAGCCTATTAAACAGAGTGAAGCAAATTAGAAAGAGAAAAACCAATAATGTGTATTAACACATATATAGGGAACAACAGACTGGTTCCAAATAGGAAAAGGAGTACATCAAGGCAGTATATTGTCAAGCTGCTTATTTAACTTCTATGCAGAGTACATCATGAGAAACGTTGGGCTGGAAGAAGCAGAAGCTGGAATCAAGACTGCCAGGAGAAATATCAATAACCTCAGATATGCAGATGATACCACCCTTATGGCAGAAAGTGAAGAGGAACTAAAAAGCCTCTTGATGAAAGTGAAAGAGGAGAGTGAAAAATTTGGCTTAAAGCTCAACATTCGGAAAACGAAATTCGTGGCATCTGGTCCCATCACTTCATGGGAAATAGATGGGGAAACAGTGGAAACAGTGTCAGAATTTATTTATTTGGGCTCCAAAATCACTGCAGATGGTGACTGGAGCCATGAAATTAAAAGACGCTTACTCCTTGGAGGAAAAGTTATGACTAACCCAGATAGCATATTGAAAAGCAGAGACAGTACTTTGCCAACAAAGGTCCATCTAGTCAAGGCTATGGTTTTTTCAGTTGTCATGTATGGATGCAAGAGTTGGACTGTGAAGAAAGCTGAGCGCCGAAGAATTGATGCTTTTGAACTGTGGTGTTGGAGAAGACTCTTGGGAGTCCCTTGGACTGCAACAAGATCCAACCAGTCCATTCTAAAGGAGATCAGCCCTGGGTGTTCTTTGGAAGGAATGATGCTAAAGCTGAAACTCCAGTATTTTTGCCACCTCATGCAAAGAGTTGACTCATTGGAAAAGACCCTGATGCTGGGAGGGATTGGGGGCAGGAGGAAAAGGGGATGACAGAGGATGAGATGGCTGGAATGGCATCACTGACTCGATGGTCATGAGTTTGAGTGAACTCCGGGGGATGGTGATGGACAGGGAGGCCTGGCGTGCTGCAGTTCATGGTGTCACAAAGAGTCGGACATGACTGAGTGACTGAACTGAACTGAATATTGCATTGGGCATATGTACCACAGCTTTCTTATCCATTCGTCTGCTGATGGACATCTAGGTTGCTTCCATGTCCTGGCTATTATAAACAGTGCTGTGATGAACATTGGGGTACATGTGTCTCTTTCGATTCTGGTTTCCTTGGTGTGTATGACCAGCAGTGGCATTGCTGGGTCATATGGCAGTTCTATTTCCAATTTTTTAAGGAATCTCCACACTGTTCTCCATAGTGGCTGTACTAGTTTGCATTCCCACCAACAGTGTAAAAGGGTTGCCTTTTCTTTGCACTCTCTCCAGCATTTATTGTTTGTAGGCTTTTTGAGAGCAGCCATTGTGACCAGCGTGAGATGGTACCTCAGCCATTGTGACCAGCGTGAGATGGTACCTCATTGTGGTTTTGATTTGCATTTCTCTGATAATGAGTGATGTTGAGCATCTTTTCATGTGTTTGTCAGCCATCTATGTGTTTTCTCTGGAGAAATGTCTGTTTAGATCTTTGGCCCATTTTTTGAATGGGTCATTTATATTTCTGTCTTTGTGCTGTTACCATACTGTCTTGATGACTGTAGCTTTGTAGTCTAGTCTGAAGTCAGGCAGGGTGATTCCTCCAGTTCCATTCTTCTTTCTCAAGATTGCTTTGGCTATTCGAGGTTTTTCTGTATTTCCATACAAATTGCAAAATTATTTGTTCTAGTTCTGTGAAAAATACCGTTGGTATCTTGATAGGGATTACATCTATAGATTGCTTTGGGTAGTACAGTCATTTTCACTATAGTGATTCTTCTGATCCTTGAACAGGGTATATTTATCCATCTATTTGTGTCATCTTTGATTTCTTTCATCAGTGTTTTATAGTTTTCTATATATAGGTCTTTTGTTTCTTTAGGTAGATTTATTTCTAAGTATGTTATTATTCTCGTTGCAATGGTGAATGGAATTGTTTCCTTAATTTCTCTTTCTGTTTTCTCATTGTTAGTGTATAGGAATGCAAGGGATTTCTGAGTGTTGATTTTATATCCTGCAACTTTACTGTATTCATTGATTAGGTCTAGAATTTTCTGATGGAGTCTTTAGGGTTTTCTATGTAGAGGATCATGTCATCTGCAAACAGTGAGACTTTACTTCTTCTTTTCCAATCTAGATTCCTTTTATTTCTTTTTCTTCTCTGATTGCTGTGGCTAAAACTTCCAAAACTATGTTGAATAGTAGTGAGAGTGGGCATCCTTGTCTTGTTCCTGACTTTAGGAGAAATGCTTTCAATTTTTCACCATTGAGGATAATGTTTGCTGTGGGTTTGTCATATATGGCTTTTATTATGTTGAGGTATGTTCCTTCTATGCCTGCTTTCTGGAGAGTTTTTTTTATCATAAATGGATGTTGAATTTTGGCAAAGGCTTTCTCTGCATCTATTGAGATAATCATATGGTTTTTATCTTTCAATTTGTTAATGTGGTGTATCACACTGATTGATTTGAGCATTTTGAAGAATCCTCCTATCCCTGGGATAAATCCCACTTGGTCATGACAAGTATTATCTTTTTAATATGTTTTTGAATTCTGTTTGCTAGAATTTGGTTGAGGATTTTTGCACCTATGTTCATCAGTGATATTGGCCTGTAGTTTTCTTTTTTTGTGGCATCTTTGGTTTTGGTATTATGGTGATGGTAGAATGAATTTGGCAGTTTATCTTCCTCTGGAATTTTCTGGAAGAGTTTGCGTAGGATAAGTATTAGCTCTTCTCTACATTTTTGGTAGTATTCACCTGTGCAGCTCTCTGGTCCTGGGCTTTTGTTTGTTGAAGATTTTTTATTACAGTTCTGATTTCTGCACTTGTGCTGGGTCTGTTAAGATTTTCTATTTCTTCCTGGTTCAATTTGGAAAGTCATACTTTTATAAGAATTCATCCATTTCTTCCAAGTTGTCCATTTTATTGTCATATAGTTGCTGATAGTAGTCTCTTATGATCCTTTGTATTTCTGTGTTATCTGTTGTGATTTCTCCATTTTCACTTCTAATTTTGTTTATTAGGCATGAATTTTTTTTTGTTGTTGTTGCCATTTTGATATCTTCTTGGGTAAGAGTCCTTTGCTCATTATTTAATTGAGTTATCTTTTATTGAGTTGCAGGGGTTCTTTATATATTCTGAATATTAAGTCATTATCAGATATATGATTTGCAATATGTTTTCCCATTCTGTAGGCCATTTCACTTTCTCAATAATGTTTTTTGATACAGAAAATTTTTAATTATTTTAAAGTCCAATTTATCAGTTTATCCTTGTGTTATTCATGCTTTTTATTTTATTTATTTATTTATTTTTTAAATTTTATTTTATTTTAAAATTTACATAATTGTATTAGTTTTGCCAAATATCAAAATGAATCCATCACAGGTATACATGTGCTCCCCATCCTGAACCCTCCTCCCTCCTCCCTCCCCATACCATCCCTCTGGGTCGTCCCAGTGCACTAGCCCCAAGCATCCAGTATCGTGCATTGAACCTGGACTGGCATCTCATTTATTACATGATATTTTACATGTTTCAATGCCATTCTCCCAAATATTCCCACCCTCTCCCTCTCCCACAGAGTCCATAAGACTGTTCTATATATCAGTGTCTCTTTTGCTGTCTCGTACACAGGGTTATTGTTATCATCTTTCTAAATTCCATATATATGTGTTAGTATACTGTATTGGTGTTTTTCCTTCTGGCTTACTTCACTCTGTATAATAGGCTCCAGTTTCATCCACCTCATTGGAACTGATTCAAATGAATTCTTTTTACTGGCTGAGTAATACTCCATTGTGTATATGTACCACAGCTTTCTTATCCATTCATCTGCTGATGGACATCTAGGTTGCTTCCATGTCCTGGCTATTATAAACAGTGCTGCGATGAACATTGGGGTACATGTGTCTCTTTCCCTTCTGGTTTCCTCAGTGTGTATGCCCAGCAGTGGGATTGCTGGATCATAAGGCAGTTCTATTTCCAGTTTTTTAAGGAATCTCCACACTGTTCTCCATAGTGGCTGTACTAGTTTGCATTCCCACCAACAGTGTAAGAGGGTTCCCTTTTCTCCACACCCTCTCCAGCATTTATTATTTGTAGACTTTTGGATCGCAGCCATTCTGACTGGTGTGAAGTGGTACCTCAGAACTAAATAGACATTTCTCAAAAGAAGACATACAGATGGCTAACAAACACATGAAAAGATGCTCAACATCACTCATTATCAGAGAAATGCAAATCAAGGCATGACATTTTTTAACCTGAGGTAACCCTGAGTATCTGTCCCATGTGCTCTGAAAATTGGCTTCAGCATAATCGCAAAGAAGGAATTCCAAAACACCCTGACCAGTGACAGCAGCGTGAGGATAAGGCACCAATGATAACTGTGAAACCCACACACTCCTGTCTGTGTTCACCCTGGTCAGCCTCTTAAAATTGTAGTCACTTGACAGCAACACTTCAGACAATCTTTTATCAGATAAAATAATGAGATTACTTCTCCATATTTGTTTCTCTAATTTAATTGTGAGTTTAACTCGGCTGTGTGTTAGATTTTCTTCTAGTTCTATTTTCAACCCTAAATGGCTGCTGAGGTGAGCTTCCAGAAACCCCTCTACCAAGGGCTAAGGAAGTTGAGAAACACTTACTAAAGGAAAGGATTGGGACTCATCAGCGAAGCCCACACAGCTATACCATCATCTGCATTACACACGGAACATTAACAATAAGCAGACAATGGACCAGGACCAAAAGAAAGAGACAGTGCTAGGCACTCCAAACCACACTGATAATTTTGTTTTTAATCAAAGCCCTAAACAGTTTTAAGTGCTGCAAAAAAAAAAAAAAAAAAAAAGTGTGCTCTTTTGTCTATAGATCATTAACTCCATGGTTATAATGAAATAATTGCACAAAATACTATATTTAGTATCTGATTTCTCATAAGTTTCAAATATTTCATAAGTCAAGCCTTCAAACAAAGACATATGCTACTCAAGGGTAGAGGCAACATTTTCAAGGAATGAGGTCTTTCAATGAATGTTTGTGGAGCTGCCTTCAACTAACAATGCCTGACACTGGATGACAGTGTATGATTATAAAAGACAGATAAGGGGGAAGATGGTCTTTCCTCTCCCAACCACACCTACCCCCTGCCCTCTGTATTAGTTTCCTTTTGTTGCTGTAACATATTACCACAACATTAGTGGCTTAAAAGAATACAAACCTATTATCAAACAATTCTGTATGTCAAAAGCCCAACACAGGCATCACAGGGCTAAAACCAAGGTGTCAGCAGGGCTGTGTTCCTTTCTGAAGGCTATAAGGGAGAATCTGTTTTCTTGAGTTTTCTGCCTTCTCTCAGTTGCCTGATTCTTTGGCTCATGTCCCCTTTCCTTCATCTTTAGAGCCAGCAATGGCCAGTGGAATCTATCTCACATGACATCACCCTGACATTGAGTCTTCTGCTGCTCACTTCCATTTTTAAGGATCCTTGTGATTACCCTGTTACCACCGAGACAAACCAGGATAACCTCTCTGTTTTATGATAAGCCATCTGCATCCTTGATCTTCTGTTGTAACAACTTATTCACAGGTTCCAGGGGTTAAGGCATGTGCACATCTCGGGGTCATTATTTGCCTACCATACTGTCAATAAATAACCAGTGATAAGTCTTCAAAGGCATGGTGAGAAGTCAGAAAGAAGTCACACGTGCATTTCTTGCTCCTTATTGTCTACCTCTCTTCATTCTTTGTCATTAAATATTGTAAAGAGAGCTTTCTAGAGCAAACTGAGTTGGGCTGCTGCTGCTTCATGTGCATCTTGACCAGTGCTGGCAGGCGGGAGTCTTGAGGACTCCATAGAGCAGTAACAAGAGAGATAGGAGGACTCACAGGCTGTTCATTCTCTCTTGACAGTGTCCCTGAGAGCAGCCAAAGCAAACTAAGGCCCTGCGTTTCTGGAAAGTACATTCCATGAAGGAACAAAGCAATAAAAATAAGTTTGTGAATTTTAAAATCTATTAGAAAGTGTTGAGAGCCATGGAGGACAATAAAACTTGGGAGAAGGTTAGGGAAGATGGAAAGGGGACTAACCCACTAATAGGACACTCAGTGAGGTGTTCATGTTATTTTACAGTGAGTCAGGCATGGTGAAAAGTGCTTTACAAGATAATGCTCACCTCAGCCTGAATCATTCCATCTTCTAGATGAGGAAAAAGAGGCTCACAGGTGATGTCTCATGAATGTTGAGTGGCACAGGCTGGTTGCCATCCACATGTTTACCCTCCCCAAGCTATAGGGGTTTCCTAGACCAGAGTCACATTCCAGAAAGCAGAAGGTGGAGGACTAGATCCCTATGCTGACATGTACCTGTTATTCCAGGGAAGAGGAAGTTCTGACTCCTGGGAGAGACTGTCTGGACACTGAGGCCCAGGGATGGGGCTCTGTCAGGGAGAACCACATGGCCACCTGGGATAAGGGAGCCATCAGGTTTCTGTTCAGTTCTTAGCCTGGCCAATTCCTGGCTAAAAGACCACTAGAGGTTGGGTGGGAAAACGTGGGATGTATTCCTTTGTCTTACTTAACACAAATGCAGACAGTCCTTGCTATGTGTTCAGGTCTTCCCTAAGAGCTATACAAATAGGAACTGATTGTAATTTATATAATACACGACCAGGCCAGTGCTGCTATTGTCCCAGTCACAGATGAAGAAACTGAGGCCAAGACAGTTTCAGGTGTTTCCCTGGCCACGCTGCCATGGGAATTCCAATCCTAGTGGCACCAAAATGAACATTATGAGTTGCTACCACATCTCATGGACTGTGTGCTGTACCTTCAGTGCATTCATTAACCTTAGTTCCAATTGTGGACTCATCTGGAGAAGTTACATGGCTAAGACATGGAGTCTCATCATTTCAGAACGAGGTAAGAATCACTGAGTCATTGAGCCAAGACTTGCATAGGTCCTTCTTGCTGTAGGCCCTTTATGAAATGATTTTCCTGGTTTTTCTCAGGAAACAGGTGCTGGGATAGGCACCATTTCATGAATGAAGGCACAGAGGCTCAGGGACATGAACTGATTTGTCAACAAGGCATGTCCAGAAATGATGAGTGGCCGAGTCCAGATGTGAGCCCAGGTATGGCTGTGGCTGGCCTCTGTGATGTTGATCCACACAACTACACAATGTGGCTTTGGAAGGTACCAAGTCCAGGCATGATGACAACAGCAACCATAGTTGATGACTATTGCAATAGGGATCAGAACTGTCCATCTGCAGTCAGTGAACATCAGGCTGTGTTCTAAGCCTTTTCATACATTAATTTATTAGCCTTGGCAACAGCCATGTGAAGTAGATAACATATTACCCCATTTTACCAATGAGGTAACTAAGGCACAGGGAGGTTAAGTCACTTGTCCAAAGTCACAGAGCTCATGAATGGCAGAGCTGGGATTGGGCACCAGGCAGCGTGGCTGCAAAGCCCAGGCTCCTAAATGCTATCCAAGGAAGAAACAGCTCAGAGCCTGGCATGAGGCCAGCAGCTATGGAGAAAGTAGGCCATAGAGATGAAGGGCTGTGAGTGGGAGGATTTACTCCTGGGAAAATAGGGGCCAGTGCGAGTGGCTAATACGGTGACTGCCAGAGCTCATGGACATTTCATGAACTAGTGAAAAAGTGGAGGCAAGAAATCCAGGGGCTTCAGAGTTAGAACTTGGATAACCAAATCCTGCCTCAAATTCACTGCAGGAGAAATAACCACCCACCTAAGAGTACCACGAGTGACCCAGAGAGAAGCCCTAGTGATAGACCTCAAGGCCAAGGCAGATCACTGTTCCATTCAGTTCTTGGTTTCAGTCTTTCCCGGGCCCAGTTAGACATTTGGCCCTTGCTTTCTGGAATATACTGCACTGTACCCTATTCCCTTCTACTAGTAATAAATCCTGCCTTTGTTTTGAATCATTTTGAAGGGGACTTGATTCTAGCTCCACCAGTCTGTGGTAGAGACACAGGAAGACCAGGCAGGATGTGAGAGCCAAACAGGCCAGGAACTATACGGAGGAAGGAGGGCCAACCCACCTGGAGCATGAGGCAGAGTGGAGGAGGCTGCGGGTTCCTTCATGAGGTGTGGAGGAGGACCTACCCAGTCAAAGCAGGTCCTCCAGATCTGCAGTATCACCTCCTGCTATGGGGTCCTTGGGGCTAGGTCTTTTAGGCCAGGAACTTGAAATGAAGGACATGGCCATATCCTCAAAGGTCACTGATCCCTAGAAAGTCAAAGAGAGGCAGGGATGTCACCCTTGTGGCTAACAGAATGAAGCTAGAGTCTGTCACTCAGTCACTGGAACAATCTAGAAGGACCCTAGCTCTGAATCCCACGGTGGTGTGTACCTCTTAGGGGCCTGGCTCCGTGCTGAGCACTTTCTGTGCAACACCCAACTGATGACATGTCCCCAGCACTGGAGCCAGACTCCTAAGTCTGAACACAGCTTCTTCAACCTGACCCTTGCCAGCTGTGAGGCCCTGGGGACATCACTTCATTTCTCTGAGCAGTGATTTCTGCATCAATACCCTAATCGTTCCCACTGCCAGGTTGCTGTGAGTGTGAAAGAGACAACGGTTATCAAGTGAACACTGGGATGCCCAGTACAAGTCTGTCGGTGCTTCGTGTGTGTTTTTGTACTTGGATTGCCCATGAGGCCAACACTGTCAGCATGTCAATGTCACAGTCGGTGTCCTGAGGCTCAGGGACAGTCAACCAGAAGTCAAACAGAGTCAGGTGTCAAATAAGCAGTGATCCGAACTCAGACAGGTCTCTCTGGTTCAGAGCCAGTGTGTGTAACCCCCATCCTCTGCTAGCACCAAAGGGTGGGATGAATATCCAGGACACCATCTCACAATCCCCCTTCAGAGACACATCTCAGCAGATAGAGGGAGCAGTTAAACTCCATTCAGCAACGTGCACAGGCCCACTTCTGCCTCCTCAAAGAATACATATCCCTGCCTTTCCCCATGTAGTACTCTCTGCCTGGAAGGCCCCCTATACCATCCTCATACCTAAGCCCAAACCCGGCCTGCAAAGTTGACTTTAAGTGTTGCCATGAGGCCTCTGCAGCCCACAGTGGGTATTATCATGGTTAGAGTGGAGGCTCTGTTGACTGACATGATCCTGTATTTCTGCCAATGAAGAGCCGTGTCACCTTCAACAGGTAACTTTTCTAAGACTCAAAGTTTCTGTTCTGTAAAGTAAGGATGATAAGAAAAACTAATCCTAAGGAGATGAGAGTTAAGCAAGGAAGTCATTGTACCTTGGTGCATAATACGCTCACTTCAGTCATTCAGTCATGTCCGACTCTGTGACCCCATGGATTGCAGCGCGACAGGCTTCCTGTCCATCACCAACTCCCAAATTTACTCAAATTTGAGTAAATTTGAGTCCATTGAGACGCTG